>NC_081192.1:105082725-105305225 GCF_902713425.1 Acipenser ruthenus | reverse complement strand
AGCATAGAGGTAAAATGTAATCACATTTTGAACAGGAGCTTAAATTCTGCTCCAAACTGGAGGCAGGGTCTTGAAAGAGTATGCGGTGTACACATGCTGTATTTAATGATCACTTTGGACGACCCCTTACTGGAACTTAACAGAGAATCACAGAGAACAGAGGTGTATCAAATATGAAGAAAAACCCTCAAATGGAGCTTTCTACGTAAAGCAAAAGCCTACAAAAACAACAAAACACACATGGCCTCAATATGGAGGCCAAAGACAAGGGTAACAAGCTTCTATGACACGGACTAAAACATGCAAGATCCCTTCACAAGAATGCTTCTTGGACAAAGGAGACACAGGACTTAATCTTCTTGAACAAAGAACAAGACCCTCCATAGCAGGAATAGGCTGTGGCACGTGGCATGACTTTCCATGTCATGACAAGCAGCTGGTTGGTTACTGACATGAAATAAGCCACTGAAGGGGTGGGGACAATGTGTGCAAAAGTGCAACATTTATTTAAAGCATCACTTCCAAACATTGACTCCTTTAGGTTTTATATATCATGTTTAAAAAAAGAAATTTACTACAGCATGTGTTTCTTTCAAAACTGGTCATTTGAGACCCATATAAATGAATAGAGGAACACAAACAGTAAGTTTTGTAATTGTCAGCTATATTCACTTTAACATTTTGCAGTCCTATGTAGGAACAGGTCCGACATTACAATTTTTCCTTTCCGGTCCGATGTCGGACCCTGTCCTACATCATCAAAAAGACACGGACATAAACAAACAAGATAGCTGCTTCTGCATCCAGCACTCAAAGAATATCACAGAAATTTGACAGGCTTTTTGAGATGTTATAGTAATAAAATAATGACTTAGACAGCATTATTGAGGAGTTTGATGATAAAACAAATGATCAGGAGATGAATTACCAGAATGCACTACTATGAAAAATATAACAAACAAGGGGTGGGTGGGGCTGGAGATGCAGAACTGAGTGTCCTGTTGATATGCAGGGCCTTTTAAACCCATTTTACTATGAATAAAATTACTTTTAAACAGCGCATCTAAAATAAACTGCGCGTGTGCAAATAAATTTGATCGGACGCGCTTGACAGGCGCTGAATAAATGGACCGCAAAGGGTTAGATCTCTTAAATCTGTGTTAAATTAAAAACAAAAATCTTACCAACACCCTTATTGTAACAAATAAATGCATTGAGCATAACTTCAATCTCTTAACGTAAAGAAAAGAAAGGGTTAACATTCTGTACACCCTGTTACTCGCAGCACAGCAGATTGATGTTATCACTCTCTGTGCTAATTGGGTGCAGTGCCTAGGAAACCTTTTCCTCCTCCTCCTCCTCCTCCTCCTAAACTAATTACACCACCGGCCCTCCAGTCTACAAGCTGCCAGGCTGCCGAGAGGGCTGGCTGACTTCATTTATCCTGCAGCTCCTTTCCCAGCATGCCCTGTTCAATCACTCCCACTGCCAGCCCCCCCCGCCCCTGCCTCGCCTCTGACTCAGCAAATAGAGTGCAGCTCTCCAACCTGCTTTTGGTTTGTGTAGCAGCTCCTGCAGGAGCTCCTGCAGACTCCTCAGACACAGAGCGACTGAGAGTTGGGGACGACAGCTTTTCTTCTGCTGCTGGGATGCCTTCGTTCTCCAGTGGCTGTTCTTTCGTTTCTGTAAAACAGAAAGAAAAAGACAAGGCAATATTCTTTAAAACGTCTAATGAGATTGGAAGTGAAGTCCAAGGTTGAAACTAGAAAGGAGTTTTTTTTGTTAATATAATGCTCTAGATCCCTCTGCTACTTTTACTCCTCTGTGCCACAAACCAAATAGAGAATTCAACCCATTGCATCTGGGTATTCTTTAAAATGTTCCCCTAATTTGGTTCGTCTAATGGAATTGAACACTGCAATAACTGCACTAAATGCACGGTTTTTTTCCCACTCAGCATGTGGCCTTCCACTTGTTTACATTGCATTCATTTCCTTTGTTAAGACAGTGCAGAGGCCTATGAACACTGCTCCCTCTCGTCAGGGCCCTGTGAAAAGGCAATGTATTCTTCCTCTGATGAATGTGTGTCAGTTAGTTGAAAACATTACAGCACATTAGATGTCTATTTTAATAAAAAATATTTTAAGGAGGGCTAACCAGTGCTTTAAAATCCCCCCAATAGTTGTATGCCAGTAATGTAAATACCTTATTTGTGCAGAGAATCCTTTGATTACTCAATAGTTTAGTTTTTTTACATTAATTCAGGATATGCTAATGTTTCAATTTCAACGCTACAGATATACTGCATATTCTGGTACCTTTGCTGAAGGTACCATTGCCTGAAAGCAGCTAGCAACTGGAGTGAGGCTGAATTACAACACAGATCCCTCTTTCCATGAGCACAGAGTGACCTCCAATCTGAGCTGATCTGGGTTCTTCCGCATTCCTCCTGAACCCCCATTGATAGTCTACCCGAGTTGAGTGAAAAGACTCCATGCAATAAGGGTTTGTTGTTGGTTATTTCCCAGCATGTCTTGCAGCTAAGGTCACATTCATTCGTTTACAAAACCGAAAGGATGCACGTTATTGCACATATTTTATTACAAACCACTTCTTTAAGAAGAGAGTAAAAATGCTGATGAAGACAACAGCAACAGTAACAGTGCATCAACTATGACTGTCTAGTATAATAATTCTTGCTTAAGAAAATCTATATTTTGGTGGCGTTCCGATACCTTCAGATTTAGGACAACACCACTCATTCACTAAACCCATACAATCTCTATGCATCTGAGTTAAATCACACAATTTCTGAATGAGTTTCACTTATTTATTCAAGGGGGTCGGTCCTTAGATTGTTCCTTCCACAACCAGTAAGAGTCCGAGAGTAACCGGTACATTTTAGTTTACTGCAGTTAACTCATGAGATCACATATTTAACCCTTCCTAGTTTAGCCATGTAGTACCAGGTACAGCAGTTCCCTGCCCTCGGTGTAGAAATGCACACATATGAAAGGTCATAACCAGACTCTTCAGACAGACCCAAGAAAGACAATTCAGACAGACAGAAGTAACAGAACTTTCAATCTCAAACTCCCATGCCCCCGCCCGTGTGTCATGAACGAAATGTTTCATGGTAACGGCACACATGACGTGACCTTTCACACTGACCTTTACATGCTGTATTCTACAGTTTTGCTCCGAATTGCCCACACAGCAGTTCAGAAGCATGCAAAGGGCAGCACACTTTCTCTAGCAGCTGTAAAGGGCTTGTTATACCTACACTTCCGCTTTGTGCATTTGGACTGTGAGATGACAACTGGAGGTTTAACACCAGCAGCAAATTTAAAAAAGCACCACCAAAATGAACCATGGTGTAACTAAAACACAATATATAAAATCCATAGCAGAGCATAACAGACAAAAATATTGTATTATTTTGTAACCAGAGCCAGCAAATTTACCAGAATGCAAAATAATGGGCTGTGAGATTTAAAGTGGTGCAACTCTGACATCAAGGGAAATATGGCCACCAAACTGAGCAGCAAATTTGAAACCAATATCTGATTACAGAAGTGTGCACATGTATTAGAACACCCCATTGCTTCTGTAGTTCAGCAGTGTGCACATGTATTAGATCACCCCATTGCTTCTGTAGTTCAGCAGTGTGCACATGTATTAGAACACCCCATTGCTTCTGTAGTTCAGCAGTGTGCACATGTATTAGAACACCCCATTGCTTCTGTAGTTCAGCAGTGTGCACATGTATTAGAACACCCCATTGCTTCTGTAGTTCAGCAGTGTGCACATGTATTAGAACACCCCATTGCTTCTGTAGTTCAGCAGTGTGCACATGTATTAGAACACCCCATTGCTTCTGTAGTTCAGCAGTGTGCACATGTATTAGAACACCCCATTGCTTCTGTAGTTCAGCAGTGTGCACATGTATTAGAACACCCCATTGCTTCTGTAGTTCAGCAGTGTGCACATGTATTAGAACACCCCATTGCTTCTGTAGTTCAGCAGTGTGCGCATGTATTAGAACACCCCATTGCTTCTGTAGTTCAGCAGTGTGCACATGTATTAGAACACCCCATTGCTTCTGTAGTTCAGCAGTGTGCACATGTATTAGAACACCCCACTGCTTCTGTAGTTCAGCAGTGTGCACATGTATTAGAACACCCCATTGCTTCTGTAGTTTTGATTTGTTGTGCACATGGAATCCAACCACTGTAACTGAAAAATCTTGGATAATTGTCAAAATAGGCAAATGATTGTTGAATTTAATTGACTGCCATCTAGTCAGTGGAGGATGGCTGCCACCTAGTCATTTTATCTACAATGCCCAGTAAACGAGCGTGGACTTTTGTTCACGTTGACAGAAACGTATGGAGAGAAACACTTGTTTTTATTAGGTCATCCCACTGTCATTAAAATGATGTATATGCCACATGTACAATCTCCATCTAGATTTCAGGTTGTAACTAGCTGTACAGCACTGATTCAACAAATAATTCATCCACGTCCAAATTAAACCTTTTTCTGGCAAACAAAAAAAAAAAAAAAAAAAAAAAAAAAAAAAAAAAAAAAAAATGTGTTTGTTAAAACCGTGATGATCGTCTGACAAGCTCCAGTCAGACTGTTCCAAAATGCTGCTTGGTACTGTTTATCGCTACAAAGCATAAGCCCATTAGTGCCATTGTTCTCGTTGTCCAATTCCCTTTTAATCAATTCCAACACATCACTTATCAAAATTGCAATTATTATTATTATTATTATTATTATTATTTATTTCTTAGCAGACGCCCTTATCCAGGGCGACTTACAATTGTTACAAGATATCACATTATTTTTACATACAATTACCCATTTTATAGTTGGGTTTTTACTGGAGCAATCTAGGTAAAGTACCTTGCTCAAGGGTACAGCAGCAGTGTCCCCTACCAGGGATTGAACCCACGACCCTCCAGTCAAGAGTCCAGAACCCTAACCACTACTCCACACTGCTGCAATTAGCAGTATTCTGTTAAAATGAGCTTCTCACAGTGGCAACGCATTACTTAAACTGAAGTAATTGTTAGCCCATTAAATTGGCTTAAAAAAAGCACAACAATTACGCCTCTAAAATATAAACTCCAATTCCTTCGGCCGAATTGGAAATGAAGAATTGATTTAAAAGAGGAATCGGAATCAAAAAGCAGGATTTGACTGCGCCCCTGCTCCCGAGCCTGTGCAGGTGTAATTTGAGATAAAGCTGGACTCACCTGTCTCCACAGCACTTTCTGTTTCTGCAGTCTCAACACCATCCATGCTGTCTTCATCATCAACAGATGCCTTGCCTCGACTGCGAGATCTTGAACACAAAACAAGAGAGTGTAGGGTTACTTCATCTTCAAATGTTTTCTCATTGGAAAATCAAACAAGAAATGGCCCATTCCACGTTACATGTGTTACAGCAACATTAAGGACAATTTTACAAGTCAAGAAAATGTTGCTTTAGGAATCGTTTGTCGAAATAACTTTAAAAAGATATGTATTACGCCAAATGGTACACCAAGCGGAATGTTGAATGGGCCAATATGCCTGGGATAAAAAAATACACACAACCCTATACTCAATAGTGAAGGTGCAAGGAATATTAACACAATACTATAAGGTGTATGTGCAATTCCAGGGTGCGAAGCCAATTCAGAAGCAGAGCTCTCAGGAGTCATGCATGATCTAGGACTTCACACCAGACTGACTAACCTTTAATTCAGTCCTATACCTTAAGATGTGTGTAGAGCAACTCCAGCCAACGGATCTCAAGAATATTTCAGTAATTGACACCTTTACTGTACTGGCGAATTAAAAACATGACTTAATGAGGGACGATATACCATTGCTGTGGAGCGCAGGCTACTAGCTTCTTGTTTCCTAATCTTTACTTAACCTAATCTTTACTTTAGATTAATATAAACTACCTTCTCCCTTTGCCTTAAGCTAAAGGCCAATAACATGTTTATAAAGTTTTATATCCACACCATCTGGACGAATAATTTCCCTGACACCGACAAGCCAATAGCAACCAAATAAATAAATAAGTAAAATAAATAAATTAAATTAAATTAAATAAAAAAAGAAGAAGAGACTAGCACTCTTTCAAAGTGTTCCCCTGAAGAACCCCAATGATATTGATCCGATACAGTGGTCTGCAGAACCCCAGTGATATTGATCCGATACAGTGGTCTGCAGAACCCCAGTGATATTTATCGGATACAGTGGTCTGATGCACTTCTACAGTACATTGAATAAAGCTGCTGAATTAACATATACCAAGCACCACCACAAGAGAAGCATAGCATAGATACCAGAGAAAAAAACAAACAGGGAATTCAAACTTTCTGAGAAATAAGCAAATTACCGCGACACCGATCAGTGCAGATTCAAACCATGCCTTACTCAACCAGCTCATACGTTTCTGAAGGCACAAAGGATTTTTGACAAACACATTTTTTTTTTTTTTGACAGGACTATTTTCTAGTAATATTTTAATATTTAACGCATTTAGCCTACCGTATATGGTACTGGCTATTTAGTCTACAAATAAAGATTTTTTTTTTTAAATGACAAAAGACAGATATAAGGACAAGAACCTTGCATAATGTACTGTATGCGTGCCCAGAATGTGCACAAAATACAGAATGAAGTCAATGAATATCGCACTTCATAACTCTTAGTATGCTTGGTACATGCAGGAGGTGAACACAGGAGTCACTGGATTAAGATATACTCAACATCTGCTACCATTGGATTATCTATGAATCAAATGCTCAGCCTAATTTGTAGACTAGGTGTTATACTGTAAACAGGTGTTTGAACCACTTGAGAAATGGACTGTGATGGAAACACTGCAGCAAAGAGAATGCATGTGCAGAACACACAGAATTTGAATTTGTTTAGTTTTGCTTGCTTACTTTCTTCTTTCCCAACAGGAGCAGATTCTAGAAAATTTTCAAACCATTTAAGAGTTTAAGAACTAGGATCAATACACTTAGGTTTGCCTGTTAATGGGCTAAACGTAACTGTTGAACCCTTCAAGTACTAAATACATTTCTGACACTAGGGGCACCATTTCAGATTTCAGGCAACTAAGCGTGGGGCCCAAGTGTCCAGGGGCCACTTAGGCCCCACGAAGATCTTGTTTTTTTTGTAGATAACTCAAATCTGTTAATTACGGGAGCATTTTCTGCAATTTCCTATATTTTTTTTAGAAATCATACGATAACAAAATTACCAAAGCAGGACAAACAGGCAACTTTTAAAGCTAAGCAACCTGCACCTGTGCCGTGCAGACCCAGTACCAAATAAAGCTTTATTTTAAGCTTATATATAAGTTCAGAACACACAGGAGTTAATATAATAAGATATTACTGATCCCACAGCCTTGATGCATCAATCTTGGAGTCTTAACACAGATATCAGTCACACAAGTTTGACACATTGTGCACTATTGTTAGTAGAGATAAATCATTTTGTTTCATAAAATACAATCTACTTACCTCTGCAATGATTGTTTTTATAAACTTCTCATGTCCCAAATTCAAGCTCACCCCTCCCATTATGTAATGTAATTAAAAAAAAAAATTATACTGTTGGCTATAAAAATAAGCAATTACTGTATTAGTTGTGTTGATATTGCCTTGTAATGCATGTTTTACTTATCAGTACTAACTATTCTGCAGTAACACAGGGCAGTGGGGTCGCAAAATCATTTTTATTGGCAGAAGGGGGTCGCAGTGCCACAAGGTTTGAGAACCGCTGCTATAGAGAGTGCAGCCTGGTTTAAAAATGTATCCCATGACAGGACATGTTTTTTTCAGATGAGACTCTAGTTCATTAGGCTACAAATACAGTGTATATTAGATTTACAAATAATTCTGTCAAATGGAAGTTTTGGAAATAATTTTTCTTTTAGAAAAATAAAGGTTGCAAAAATGTAAATGATCAGATTGTTTAAGATCTATTTTTTTCTCTAGTTCTGTATTTTTTTCTTTAAAAAAAACTAACTAACATGGGGCGCTTTACACTTCAGTTAATACTTAATGGACTGTCTACAAGTACAGTTAACATACTGTGATGGGAAAAACAGTAACATTTAATTGTCAACTATCTTCTATTTTAAATAAACACACTACTGCTGTAGATCAACACATATTATCAATCAATCTGAATTTCTAAGCAATGTTGATGCTAAAATTGTAATAGAAACTATTTGTGTGACTTTTTTTTTTAATTGGCAAATAAGGGAGAGTTGACAGTATGCTATCATAGCAATATAGTTAGAGAATTTAAATAACAGGTAGATATCAGTTAAAATGCTGCAAAAAATGACAAGAGTAGCCTCTCCTCAAATGAGGAAAACGGCACGAAATGGGTTAACCAACTAACAATTATCTCAGTAACTGTTTTTTCTGATTTATCTGTAACAGACCAACAGATATGCTGCTGCTGTACTGACCCTGTATAAAGTTAAGTTGTTCACTTTATTTTGTATTACTGCACAGACACAGCACAAACCCTATTTGTGCTTTAACCCCACTTCACTGCCCTGCTACCTTCCACCCCTCTCCTGCTGGCTCTCCCTTGCCTTATGCCTTCTCCCAGGACCTTTCCTTTCAAAGCTTCCTCTGCTCAGTGGTTCTGGACTCTTCTGATCTCTCACGTTTAAGAGCTTCCTTCTTCCTTCTCCTCCCACTCCCATGTTTCAAGTGCTTGGGTGTCTCTCTCACACCAGATCAGCCAATAGGACGCAGGGAGCTGCCTTCAGAGCACTCAGCTGCTCGTTACCGTAGTAACAGAGGCGAGCTTCTTGCGTCAGGCATTACACCCACTGGCATTGCAAGGTTGTTTTGAGAAAAAGAAGCAGCAAGTTAAAAAAAAGTTTAAAAATACACCAACAAAGTATCTTGGATACCGATCTGTAATACCAAAAGTACAGGCACAAGAATCTCATGTAACATTTGAACCATCAAATGTTCAAACTGAACTGAAAAAATAGTATTTATTGCCAAGTTATTCTTGTATTTTATAGTACTACTATATTCACCCAGGATAACCCTGCTAACATGCAATAACTAATTATTATTTGTTTATTTAGCAGACACCTTTATCCAAGGCGACTTACAGAGACTAGGGTGTGTGAACTATGCATCAGCTGCAGAGTCACTTACAACTACGTCTCACCCGAAAGACGGAGCACAAGGAGGTTAAGTGACTTGCTCAGGGTCACACAATGAGTCAGTGGCTGAGGTGGGATTTGAACCAGGGACCTCCTGGTTACAAGCCATTTTCTTTAACCACTGGACCACACATCCTCCTCCTAATAACTAGTTGTCTCTTTCCAGCTCTGGGAACTGAAGCTACTCTTCAAACCCTGGGTCTCCCATCTCCTCTACAAGTTAAAGCCACTGCTGAACCAGCTGTAAAGTAACACAGTCCCTGCTAATTCACATCACTACCTCTATGGCTGGCTGCCACATCATGCCTGCCACACTCTCTTACCTGTGACATGCACAATGCTTTCACAGGTCCTAAAGTGGCTGGAAAGCACTTAACAGGTTAGCATCAGCCCAGCAGCACTGTGCACAATGCCTCGTTAGGGTCAGGTTCTAGTGGAACCTTGGGGGCTCCACTCCACACCTTCTGGTGCCCCTCCCCGAAGCAGGAATACTTGATAATCTCTCTTGCTGTGCAAAGGCACTTTTTAGAGCAGCTACTCGCTGTATAAACTCGATATGCCTACAGAAGCCCCACAACAGGGATGGAATAAAGCCTCTCATTGCACAGTACTTTGATTCATTCTTGGTTTTACTACAAGTTTAATAACACGCACCCAAGCTCATATTAAAACCTGGAACGGGTGAAACAGCTATGCAAAAGGAGTCTTAATGTCATCCCTGCACAATATACTGTATATCACTAATCATGAATGCAATTTTTCAAAAGGAAAATATATTTGAGGCAGCAATTTGCTTTAGCAGCTTTTGCTACTATACAGCCTTAATTTGAGTGTCTAGGCAAAATGACAAGGCCATTCTTCAACACTAGACACAGATTGAAAAGACTAAAATCAAGGACTAGAGGGGAGGCATGCCTTGATTTAGTCTTTTCAAATAACAAAGATAGAAAAACTAAAACAGAGGTCAGAGAGCCATTGGCAAACTCAGACCACAACATGGTCTCATTTGAAGTGTTTTTTAAAACCCCAAAAGTAATGACTGACTAAAGCTAAGGTTTACAATTTTAGAAAAGCAAACTATGAAGGTATGAAACAGAGACTAACAGAAGTAGACTGGAGTAAAATAGAGAAAACATCCACAGACGAAGGATGGCTGATTTTAAAAATGTAGTACTAGAGGCGCAAAACAATTACATCCCAAAAGTAGACAAATCTAAATCTAAAACAAAATGGCCAAAATGGTTTAATAGATCAATTAAAATAAATATTCAGCAAAAAAAGGCACTTTACAGAGCGTTTAAAAAGGGACCAAAAACAAAGTACACAGAAAGAGTACTTTGAACTGGGTAGCAGTGTGGAGTAGTGGTTAGGGCTCTGGAATCTTGACCAGAGGGTCATGGGTTCAATCCCAGGTAGGGGACACTGCTGCTGTACCCTTGAGCAAGGATTGCTCCAGTAAAAACCCAAATGGGTAATTGTATGTAAAAATAATGTGTTAAAAAATAATGTAATTGTATGTAAACATAATGTGATATCTTGTAACAATTGTAAGTCGCTCTGGATAAGGGCGTCAGCTAAGAAATAAATAATAATAATAATAATAATAATAATAATAATAATAATAATAATAATAATAATAATAATAACTGCAAACACAAGTCAAAAAGGAAGTTAGAAAGGCCAAGAGAGATAGAAATCAATATTGCTAAGGGGGCTAAAACCAATTCTAAAATGCTTTTCCAATAATATAACAGCAAGAAAACATTCAAAAGAGGAGGTTAAATGTCTAAGAGAAACAAATAGCAAAATCATACATGAAGAAAAAAAATAGCAAACATTAAATGATTACTTTTCGCAGGTTTTTACAAAGGAGGACACGGACAACATGACCCACATGTCGACCTGTTCCTATCCAGTTTTAAATAACTTTAGCATAACAGAGGCAGAAGTGTTAAAGGGACTAAGAGCTCTTAAAATAAACAAATCCCCTGGGCCAGATGAGATCCTCCCAATAGTACTCAAAGAAATGAAAGAAGAAGTTATTTACAAACCGCTAACCAAGATCATGCAACAGTCTCTTGACACAGGGGTTGTACCGACAGACTGGAAAATAGCAAACGTAATACCGATCCACAAAAAGGGAGACAAAACCGAACCAGGTAACTACAGACCAATAAGCCTGACTTCTATTATATGTAAACTTATGGAAACTGTAAGATCCAAAATGGAAAATTACCTATATGTTAACAATATCCTGGGAGACAGTCAGCATGGTTTTAGGAAAGGGAGATCATGTCTAAGTAACCTACTTGACTTTTTTGAGGATGCAACATTGAAAATGGATAACTGCAAAGCATACGACATGGTTTATTTAGATTTCCAGAAAGCTTTTTGACAAAGTCACGCATAAAAGCATTCAAAATCCTAAAAGGTATAGACAATGTTGACCCAGGGGACTTCTTTGACCTGAAAAAAGAAACAAGGACCAGGGGTCACAAATGGAGATTAGATAAAGGGGCATTCAGAACAGAAAATAGGATGCACTTTTTTACACAGAGAATTGTGAGAGTCTGGAACCAACTCCCCAGTAATGTTGTTGAAGCTGACACCCTGGGATCCTTCAAGAAGCTGCTTGATGCGATTCTGGGATCAATAAGCTACTAACAACCAAATGAGCAAGATGGGCTGAATGGCCCCCTCTCGTTTGTAAACTTTCTTATGTTCTTATTACAGAGACTGCAGCAGCAACAGCAAGCGTTTCTGCCATTCCTTCAGTGAAAGCCAATGCCTCTGCCATTGTCCCCGATGAAGAACAATCACCACCTATAGACCGTCATAACTGTTGATGCATCACAAATACACAAAATAAGCACAAATTGTTATGCATTAAAGTCTTGACGAACTGAGAAAGCGCCATCTAAAAAAAACAAACAGACTCTTGTTGCTTTCTCTCCCTTTTACACAGCATTTAAGGAGGCAATTGTCAAAACGCTGAATGATGGAGCGATTAAGGCAAGATGTCAAAAGCAAACGGGCACTCAAAATGAGTTTGCGACTTTTGGAGGAATGCAAGTAATTACTGCTTTAGTTTGGTACAGGCTCAATCACAAACGAGGTGACATCACAGCTCCTACCTAATAAACTGTGCTTGTGTTACAGCTAATGGAATACTCTTCACAGCTAACTTGCTGTGTGTGTCAAAGCCTTCTGGTTTCTAGTGTTTCCGGATTTAACCCTTTTTACTGGCAAACGCCAAGGTTACTGTAAGCGTGAGTGGAAAGATAGATAGATAAATAAATAAATAAATAAATAAATAAATAAATAAAATAAATAAACAAACAAACAAACAAACTCAGAACAAAGTACCCCAGCAGGATGGTACCATGCCCATGTAGGCAAACATCCCACAAAACCACAGCAACCACGGAATCCAAGAGCGTATGTGTGTCAGAGAGAGTGTGCGTGTGTGTGAGTGAGTGAGTGAGTGAGTGAGTGAGTGAGTGAGTAAGTAAGTAAGTAAGTGAGCGAGTGTGTGTGTGAGAGAAAGAGAAATCAGTCTTTTCCCAGTGTGTCAAAAAAGAAACTATTTGCAGTAATCTGCTAGTTGCCAGGGTTTGTTAAAATGTAGTTCTGTACATTGTAAGCCTGTCTAAATAAACAAATAAATAAACCGATTTGTAAAAGCAATGTGACAGGCAGAATATAAAATGTCCTCCAATAGATCAAATCAATGCTATTCAGACTTACAAATTACATAGAACTATAAGTGTCCAACGAGACTACTGTGCGTCAGTAAAAACCATTGCACGCCAAGCCACAAATACAAACATGGAGCCATCAGCATCACAATCAACTCACCATGACTTGCATCCACCATGTGTATATGCACAAATGAACATGCATAATGTAACACCCTATGGGAGCTCACTCTTCAACAACAGCTTCAACATCAGAGGGTCCTTTTTAATTCTGATTGCAGGTTAACGTTCCAGGCTTCCTTTTTATTTGCCTTGCACAGAAACACTGCTTCTACCCGCTGTCTGTGTGTCTCCGTAGCTGTCCTAAAGACCCTGTTTACACCTGCCAGATTTCAAACTGGTTAGTGGAAACACACCCTACATACTCGAATCCAGCTGCTCCACTGCCTGACAGAGCAAGTCTCATGTACATGCTCTAAATGCACATGTAGAAAGGAGAGTCCCACAGGTGCTTGCAATGCAGGGTTATTCATATTTGTGTGATGTGTGGCTAAACCTTTTTTTTATTTTTTATGGGGGGCAGGGGGTGGAGCACCAACAATTTGAACTGAAAGATGTTTATATTTTTTCAGTGCTTGGTTGGTGAAGTGCAATAAAGCACAATTTAAACCTACCTGGAAAGATACTGATTTTTAAAAGCGCCACTATTTTTTCTCTAATGCAATGATTCAAACAGAAGCTGGCAGGTTGTAGCAGAATAGGCCAGCATTGAAACCTGCGGGTTGATTGGTTGATCACATGCAAGGAGAATGTTTTGTTGTTGCCAGTCAGAAGATTCGGCATACAGGTTTTCATTTAGTTAAGGAGAGCAAATTTAGTGAAATGAATGAAAGATGAATGATTAAAAGAAATATTTAAAATGAGAAGGCATTTGTAAAAGCACTGGGATGTTGGTGAATCTCATCTTGATCAGATATACTTTATGTTGGTTTTAACTGAAATTTTCTTTCATCTGATTTGAAATAATTTCCAGAGTCTCACTGCATCCCACTGTGCCTGGCTCCGCTGCGTGTAGCTTATTAAACTGAGAAATTCAAACCACTGCTGCATCAGCACGCCTTCAAAACAGACTTCATCCAACAGGGGCACTCATGCATTTAGAAGCTACAAGCCAATTTAAACACCGCAAGTCATTTTAAACAGAAATCCTGTGGTTTATTACTATTTGTTTTATAACATTGGTTTGTACTGTAAACCTGGTTCATTATTTAATTAAAAATCACAAGAATCTGTGATTTTTTTAAATGATGTCTCAATCCTAAAATTATAGGTGATGCATCACTTTTTGCCATAGCTGTAACTGTCAATGATAATAAAAAGCTGTGCTGGCTCATCACATGTCAATTTGAATGTTCTTTTTGCTATTTCCTCAGCTGTAGGACTGAAGCAGGTATAGTCTGCTCTCACTGCAGCTTCAGATCCCAAGGATCAAGTGCTTTGATCCTTGGGATCGGGGGTTCCTAGCTGGCCGAGCGCCGTCCGGGTTGGGAGGGCTTAGGTCGGCAGGGCACTAGTGACCCCTGTGGCTGATAGGGCGCCTGCGGGTCTGCAGTGGAGCCATTCACATCTGTGTTGTCCTCCAGCATATATATGTCTGGTGGCTTCTCTGTCTGTAGATCCGCAGTGTGAAAAATGATGGATTGGCAGGAAAACGTTCGGAGGACGCGTGTTTCAGTCTCCAAAGTCGCCCGGGAGGTTGCAGCGGTGAACCGGGATAAAAATAATAATTGGGCATTACAAACTGGGGAGAAAACCATTGGTGACGACTAAATTTTAAAATAAATAAATAAATAAATAAATAAATAAATAAATAAATACAGGGCTGGTAAAAGTGACCATCGACATGTTAAGCGCATCAAACAGTTTAATGATTAATTTATTTAACAAATGTATTAACTAAGAACAAATAATTAATGAAATGAAGCATCTGGCTTCTGCAAGTCTCCTAAGAGAGACAATTATGCCAAGCTGTCAGAAGAAGCCCACTCAGCTTATCAAATATAGAAGAGTTAACCAAATGTCACATTACAGCAGTACACACATTGTGATCTTTAACTCAAAATGGGTTTTACATGTACTGCTCCATCCCCAGGAGCTGCACACAGCTAAACCGATGAGTATCCCAATAGTAAACATACAAGGATTTACTTTGGAATCAAATGCAAAGGCGGGGGGGGGGGGGGGGTTACAACTCTAACTAGAAAGTAAACAGGAAATTATCCAAATTCAATACCACCGAACAAACAACTTCAAGAGTGTGGTAGAAAAAATATATTTGTTTTCTTTAGTTTGTACCACATCAAAAAATGACTGCCACACAGACTGTATTCTGTACTAAATACATACATTAAAATCAATTCAGAAAAATAAGACATATATTCCTAAGATAATATGAACTGAATTCTCCATGAGCAGGCAGCATTACCTAGTAATATAAAAACAAACCTCTATAATTCTCACAATTAAAATGTAAATCAATAATTGAGTTACTTTAAAGAATATGAAGAAGCCTCCCATATCCCTTGTCCCTACAGCACCGAACTGTTCAGCTCCAGAGAGTACAGAAAGCAGGGCTGCAATGTTAAGAGTTATTCAGCATTGCTTCCTCAAGACTTTCCATCGGTTCTATATTACACATGGCAGCTCACTTTCCTCTGCAGAGCCCTGCACTCAAACTCCAGCTTCTAGAATCAAATAAATTCTCTTTTCTTTACAGAACAAAACCTAAAAGGCTCTTCAACACCCAACCCCCAGCCCAGTGCACTATAACTTATCCTCATGATCCTACTACAGTGGGAAAAAGAGAAGCTGTTGGCTAAAGTAGTTCCAGCAGCGTGGGAGGAACAGGAAACCTGACATGGAGTAGCATGCTGGAACCTGACTGTCGCACACATCTTCTAAGCTTTAACCATTGTGATACCAAGACATACACTGCTAAAAATAAATATTTATGGTTAGGAGGCTGTGTGGTCCAGCGGTTAAAAAAAAGGGCTTGAAACCAGGAGGTCCCTGGTTCAAATCCCACCTCAACCACTGACTCATTGTATGACCCTGAGCAAGTCACTTAACCTCCTTGTGCTCCGTCTTTCGGGTGAGATGTAATTGTAAGTGACTTTGCAGCTAATGCATAGTTCACACACCCTAGTCTCTGTAAGTCGCCTTGGATAAAGGCGTCTGCTAAATAAGCAAATAATAATAATAATAATAATAATAATAATAATAATAATAATTCACAAGTCATCTTTAAACAATCCATCAATTGGAAGTAATTTGTGGTTGTCCTAAAGATGTTTCGTATGCTATGGCACTATGTGCAGTACACACAGGGGTTGTAGGGCATGGTGTACTTTTCCAATGATACCAATGGCTCATTTTCTCAGAGATTTGGCCTTCTACCCCTCCCTCGCACACTTACATTTTAACTGAAAAGTAGAATGGAAAGTGTTTTTTCATCTTTATGACAAAGGGGGTACATATTTTAAGAGAGCCATTGTTATGAACAACCACCGGTAGGGTGCTTGTTTTTTAAGCTTCAAGGGAGGTGGAGGTTTGTGTGCAGTCAGCTTAATAGCCTGTGGCAAGAAAACAACTTATCAGAACAAATGGGATATGCTGTTCGTTTGTAAATACATCTTATATCCCCAGAGTACTGTAACCTCGATAACTTTTATTTAATTATTTTTTCATCTATAAAACTTCTTCTAAATAATTTCCTAACCAAGTTTCATAGCAATTGGATAAGCAGCTCTTTCCTGGAAGTGTACAAATCTGTGTGAATATCCACAATACTAACCTTAAGACAAGAGATAATTGAGAGCAGAAGAAGATTAACATCAGCTCAATGTGTTTTAGAAGCAGCTACCTTCTCTTTCAAGCCTTGCATGCTCACTTAACTGATGCAAGGCCACGTGGGACCCAAGCATCGCTTCTTATGTACACATGACACAACGGCAGGGAAGGGGCTGCCTCGCAAGCTCTGGATTCAGGAGCATTAGCCTTCAAACAAACCTGAGTGTCACCCAGGCCGACTGTCCTTGCACAGACAGAAGCAGCAGCTGCGATGCAGCTTGAAAAACAGAAAACAATTTAACAATAGAATTTAATTGGTCGCGTGTTTCTTATAAAAGCAGTAACATTCCCCAAATCCACCACTGGTAGCTTGTTAAAGGTTATAGGTCTACCTTTTTGAAAATGCTTAGGGAGAAAAATGCATCTCAGTTGCTTGGCTGCTAGGCTAACACATTACATGTCTTTAAAATCAGACGATGTTAAAGAGGCAATCGTAGCACGCAATTTAGCAGCGAGGCTTTGTCTGACAGAGCCGACGACAGCGTAACCCCTGAATATTTTCAATATTCAATTTCGTTATTATTAATAATAAAGCAGGCTACCATTTGGCAGTCTGCTGCACAGTTTTAGTCACACACCACTTGTCCCAATCTGTATCAACAAGCTACAGTAAAAGAGGTTCTGGGCCAAGGATTTAGGAAATGGCTGGTCAGAGAGAGAGAGAGAGAGAGAGAGAGAGAGAGAGAGAGAGAGAGAGAGAGAGAGAGAGAGAGAGAGAGAGAGAGAGAGAGAGAGAGAGAGAGAGAGAGAGAGAGAGAGAGAGAGAGAGAGAGAGAGAGAGAGAGAGAGAGAGAGAGAGAGAGAGAGAGAGAGAGAGAGAGAGAGAGAGAGAGAGAGAGAGAGAGAGAGAAAACAGTATTCAAGGCCTGCTACATTAACTACAAACGCACCTGTCTATTTCTATTGGCTGGATTATTTATTTGCCATACAAATATAAGTCAATGCCAATGAGCCCCCCTGAAATATCAAGGAACAGGATGAAAAAAAATCTATTTAAAAACAAAAGTTTATATGGTTTAGAAAAGTATACCATAAAATTATCTATCGGTAGATATGGATATAGATATAGATATAAAAAACACATCACTTACTTCTTCTTGGATTTATGTATGGGAGCGACTCCATCTTTGCGAGGCCTGCCCCTGGGTCTCTTGTCTGCAATGGCCGGGCTGCCTGCAGGAGTTGCTGCAGTGCTGCTGGCTGGAGCAGGTGAAGGTCCTTGGTCAGAGGGCTCCAGAGTCTTGTCCTCTGATGACATTCTGTTGGAAGGAATATATTTCTCAGTCATTTTGTTCATGTACTCTTTGATTGGCAACTTGGGAAACAACTTTCCTTTTTAAGCAATTTCCCACAACGTACAAAGCTCAAGCACTGAATCTAAACATTTAAAAAAAGTAAAACGTTTGTTTGAATTTTTTTTTTTTTTTTTTTTCTGACACTCAATGTTCAAGGCAATGAAATAGCAGTTAAGGTGATGGACAAAAAAAGGATAACAGATGCATTGATCAAACAAACAACTAGATTCACTGTATCTAATAAGGCCTTCACACGGTGCAGCCCGTGGAACACCAAGCAATTCTGCCAGTTGGTAAGACAGCTGCAGCGGTCGAGTCCTGTAGGACATTTCCTGAGATGATAGCAGGACATGCTGCTCAAAATAACAAGGCATCTCTCTGCCCTGTGCCAGGGCCTGTGGGGAGGAGCAGGGGGATACACACTGGAATGTAGTGATCTCTCTCCCATGTGCCAGGGCCTGTGGGGAGGAGCAGGGGGATACACACTGGAATGTAGTGATCTCTCTGCCCTGTGCCAGGGCCTGTGGGGAGGAGCAGGGGGATACACACTGGAATGTATTCATCTATCTGCCCTGTGCCAGGGCCTGTGGGGAGGAGCAGGGGGATACACACTGGAATGTATTCATCTCTCACCCTTGTGCCAGGGCCTGTGGGGAGGAGCAGGGGGATACACACTGGAATGTAGTGATCTCTCTGCCCTGTGCCAGGGCCTGTGGGGAGGAGCAGGGGGATACACACTGGAATGTAGTGATCTCTCTGCCCTGTGCCAGGGCCTGTGGGGAGGAGCAGGGGGATACACACTGGAATGTAGTGATCTCTCTCCCTTGTGCCAGGGCCTGTGGGGAGGAGCAGGGGGATACACTGGAATGTAATGATCTCTCTCCCCTGTGCCAGGGCCTGTGGGGAGGAGCAGGGGGATACACACTGGAATGTAGTGATCTTGTGTGTTAGAATTGATTAAAAGGGAAAGGGAATTTAAGGAGGTGTTGGGAATACAGCCAGGACCCCAAGATAAACACAGGCGTTTAAAATCAGTCAATGCTTATCAACATATCCGGTGATCTAAATGCAACACAACACCAACAATGTGAAAAGAAACCGTCTTGTGTGATGTAATACCCCCCAAAAAACACTCTATCATTCCTACAATTCACACCGAGCAGCACGCTGGTTCTAGAGGAGTGTCACCCATGTGTGCCTCCCTGACAGAGCCTACAGAACACAAGAGACAACAGAAACCCTCCATCTGAAATAAACAACTGGATTTTTAATGAAAACAACCTCTCACTACCGATCCAAGCAGCTGGTCACTGTTAATATTAAAGCAGCATTCATTTCCTCTGAATCCAGAGGGGTGTGACTGTTTCTAATGATGCTGGGCAGCAGCAACAGCAAGAACCCTCTTTCCCCAAAGGGTTCTGCACGGCTCAATCTGTGGATCACTTCTTAATTAAAAAACAGATTTCAGTAAACTCACCGCTTCTGTCTTATATTCTGCAATCATGTACAGAACTCAGAAATACAGTTTGAAATGTTTACAGAAAAGTGTACACATTGTGCCACTTCACACCAGTTAAAGATATATTTTGAATCCATTAACTTTCACACACTTTAACTTGGATTCCTAGACACTGGCAACAATGTAAATGGAGACACACAGTACTAACATACCTGAGAGTTCATTAATCTAATGGGCTATTATAAAACGTAGGCAGGGAACGGAGATCATAATGATAACAAAGATGGTAAAGCTTAAATACATACCTTGTTTACTAGCACTAAAGTAGTGTTCTATCAAGGGCACTGCCATTTCTTTAGCCTCATTTCCTCAGTTAATTCTCGTACTGCAACAGCGACATAACAGAACATTTGAAACGCCAGCGGATATTATTTCTCACTTCTCCCCCCCCCCCCCCCCCTCTCCATTAGAATCTCACGTGACCTTTTGTCTCACTGTCCTGTCTGAAAGGTACAGCACTCATAACATAATAGTCACAACTGAACTGGCAAGATGCGCTTTGGTTCAGTTTTCCCAGATAAGTTTCTGGAGCCAGGCAATAATACAATACTGATTTTATTATTATTATTTATTTCTTAGCAAACGCCCTTATCCAGAGCGACTTACAATTGTTACAAGGTATCACATTATTTTTACATACAATTACCCATTTATACAGTTGGGTTTTTACTGGAGCAATCTAGGTAAAGTACCTTGCTCAAGGGTACAGCAGCAGTGTCCCCCACCTGGGATTGAACCCGCAACCCTCCGGTCAAGAGTCCAGAGCCCTAACCACTACTCCACGCTGCTGATTTGTCAACGAACCCAAGGTCAGGGTTGCCAGTTCTGCTTAAAAACTGCAGAATTGGGCTTGCCCGTGCAGGCAGTCTCTTACAATTTTGCTTTGTTGCTTTTCCCCATATATTGGTCGCTTATGTCAAAAGTAAAAAACATAACAAATGTTTGTGTAAAAATGTAGCTTAAAATGAACAAATGAAATTTTAAAAGAACAAAAATACACTTAAGTTTTGTGTGTTGCACACATGCCATTAACAAAATGCAGCAAAAAGGTAAATAAAAAAACAAAAAAGCAGAACTCCAATAACCCAGTGTTTCGCCAGTTAAATCGTGCGGTGCCTAAATAAAGTTGACTAAAACACAGTAGGCTGCTGCAGGTGAAACAGAGTTTACATTTTATGAATGGTGAAAGAACGCAAGAACTTGGGACTAATTAGGGAATGCACTACTGAAAAAAACATTTAGGAATTCAAAAGTGAAATCTACTGCAGCTTACTTGATTGCAGTAAAAAAAAAAAAAACTGCTGTTCACTAAATGCAGCTCTCAGATTGTGGTAATGATAAAGAATGGTTTGGACAACATGCTTGCTGTGGTGCACTTATCATAAATAACAGAACCAGCTCGCTGTAACAAACTTGTTTTTACAGAAAAAATAAATGAGCATGTAACACAGCCAGCTCTTATGTTTACATGTTAGTAACATGCATTCATAAGAGCTAGCTGTGTTGCATGCTCTCAGACCAGGATTCCACTAACTAACACTAAGCATGCCAGCTGCAGCATGCCACTTCCAATATTATACCTGTACACAATTAAAAGGACCCCAATTCCATATAGACTTGCAAAATATCTAAAATATAAACATGCTGAGTTTATTGCAGTCATCAGCTGCATAGACTTATCATTCAGCAGAATGAGGCAACAAACATGGAAGTACAGACATGAAGATAATGTTTTAGTTTCACTTTAGCATCTTGCCAAGTTGTTGCATTTTAAGCAGTTGAATATGGTAGCAATCAACTTGCTCCTAAAGTGGCACCCAACAGTTGGATTTGGTGCCCAGTTTGTTTATGTCTGCAGCCCTGTATAAGGTCACAGCAAAGTCTACTGCAAAGCTGTGTTACTGTTCTGAACGTGAAAGTGAACACTGAAGTGCTATTGATCGTTTCCAGGAGTTGTTCAAGGCACTGAAGCTGCCAATGTTTAGCACCTAACTCACACCCACACAACACCACAAGAAACACAAGGGGGGCTGTTTGTAGAACACAATTAGTGGTACTTGAGTTCTGTGAAGACAGCCATATACGTTTTTACACCAGTAAGACTTGGGGTGAAGAGATTGAGATTGCAATTTTAAAAACAAGCGATTTTTTTTTTGCCAGGTATGATACAGTTCATAAGATTGTTTGGTTTAGTTCAATGCACACACATACAGGAGCGCATCTCAAGTTGAAGCAGAATAGTTTTTCAGATACCACAATGATCAGGTCTGGAGCACAAGCGTAGATTTACCAACCTTACAGGAATATTTCCCTTTCCCTGTTTAAAACGAAACAAGGGGCTTGGCTTTCCTAAGACACATTCAAGCCTCACAAGCATTACTGAATAGAATTCAAAACGTACCTTTTAAGTACGGGATAAACAACGATAAGTGTTGAAATCGCTGAAAATAATTCACTGTTTCGAGCGCCGTGAACACTTTGAGTTGTTTATCCCACTTAAAACATTTCTTCCAAATGGCTCCTGGCGTATAGTGGCAGCAGTACATCCAACAGCTATTAATGCAGTCAATGAATGGATGTACAAGACCTAATGAATAATCACAGCCAGCTTCAAAACACATAGGACACAAGTAACTGTATAAATGAGGAGGCCATTCTGCCCATCAATGCTCATCCAATTTCCCATAGCATGTCTTAAGATACGGTTTACAAAAGTATATTTCTTAATGTTACCATTCTAATACAGCAAAAGGACAATCTGGAACCAGAAATAAAATAAATTCAAAAAGGTGGCTCAAACCCCCTCATCACCAACAAACAAATGCTGAGTGAAAGAGAACCTCTGTAATCAGGTTTGCATGCGATACTTCCGACTCAATCCGGGTGAATCGCTCAGTTTCCATTCTCTGGACTGTGCTTTTATTTGTGGCAGATGTAATGTGTTATATAGACAGGATGAGCATGTATAGGGGTGAGGGGGTATACCGGTCTTGCAGTTTATGTACCCCACGCATCGATGCCGATCCTTTTATTCTACAGCGCCATTACAGTATGCAACAGGGAGCGCTAGCTTAGTGTTCCTACTGCGTGAACAAAGTGAAGGAAAAGGCCCTTTTCATGTATCTCGTACAAAACAAGTCTCCGTGCTACTCGATGCTCGCCCCAAGCCTCACACTCGTACATTCCATTCACTTCTACCTTCCTGTCAATCACCATCCTCACCGCCGTGTTGCCTTTGAATCTTTCTACTGCAAACATGCTTCAAACCAAGTGATGACACTTGCAGCCTTGTGATCTAGTTTTGAAGGAAACTCAACAGCACAGAACACAAGTCTCAATGCCTCAATAGCAGCAAAAAGCGACTGCAATGGGGTGGCCTACTTATTCTTGTTATTTACAGTATTCAAACTCTGTTAGGCAGGTGAAGAAATCTTTTTTTTTTTTTTTTTTTACAAAGTCTGTATGTGTAATAATCATTAGTAACAGCACTAGAAGCGTACTTGTGCAATGTCACGTGAACTGGAGATATACATTTTAGTGTAGTAAAATATAAAATGCCAGAAGTTAAAATCATTCTGTTAAAGTGTGATTTTTTTTTGGTGTTGTTTTTGTGAATGACAGTAATTGAAGTCATTGACAGTAGTATTTCTCTTTTTTTTGTAAGCCTTCATTTTATAACTTGCATGATGTACTGTATGCTGTGAGATTAAGGTTACCATGGAATTTATTTGACGGTTAAATTTTATACTGGCCCATCCCTAACATACTGAAAATTTACCTTCAGCTGGTCTTATTTCAGACAACAACTCCAATAAAAACACCTGAGGATTTGCTTGAGAGGATTCCGTATCTTGCTTTTTCCACCTCTTCCAAAGTAAGGCTCAAGGCAATCTGTGACTGGTACCTATGAGTCATCATTAGTAAGCACTGAATCACCACAGCACTAGTCTTGCTAACTGCATTGACCCAGAACTGACACAGGGTTGTTTCTTAGGATCCAGCTCCAGCTTGCATGCTGTCCAAGTTCGATGTACAAGTTCATGGTCAGGGACCTGCAGACAATCCTGGAGGCAAGCACTGTATGTGGGAGTATAAAACAGACTGGGTACACAGTAAGCTGCAGAGTGTCGAACGATGCAGCCGCTTTGAAGGAGTATAAAACAGACTGGGTACACAGACACTTGGTAATAGGCAGAATCCACTTATTCTTACCTATCCCAAACCGGTTTCAGGCAAGGTCAAATACCAACTGGAACAGCCACTCCACAAAGAGCACCAAACACGTACAAATGAGTCACGCTCCCAACCACAGCCATAAATATCAATCTGCACAAAAACATTTCACATGTACAAAAACAGCCAAGTTAAACAAAAAAGGGGACAGACCTGTAAAAATGCAATGTAAAAGTCAAAGAAGTGAAGTGATGTACGTGAACTGTGGTTGTTCAATTTCAGTGCCACTCTGGTTCTTTCTGGATGAAACAGAGCGTTCCAAGCTGTTCTAAGTCAGTGTAGCACCATCACAATTACCTGGTTCCAATGAATCAGTTCTGGGGGCTGCAGTGCCCACTCATATTCTCTCTACTGCTCCGAACAGAGTATTAGGTGCCATGGATAATTGTTACAAAGACACAGGCTGGCTCAATACCACGCCTCACCTCATTGTTCACGTTTGTGTAAAGAGATACAGCATGAACTCAAGGAAAAATGTACTGTTACGAATGCCAGTCAATGACACGAAACATGCAGTTTTGACATCAGACATTTAGAAGTCTTTCGATGGGAGTTACAAGTTAGAAATGAGAAACAAAAAAAGTTCTTCAATCTCTCAATAACATTAGTCGTACCCAACAAGAGCGTTTCATTTCTTTATCATTCTTCATTTCCTAAAGGTATAAAAACTTGAACTAAATATTTATATGAGAGATATATATCAGGGTTCTCCCCAGACCTTTTCAGCTGAGCGGACCGTCCGGCGAAGTGGCTGCCGCTGCCCGGCTGAAAAAACCTGATCCGCCCGTTTTGCAGATGTTACTGTACCTTTAACAATAAGGATTGATTGTGCTTCTAGCTGACCATTTGTGCGTTGCTGGGTAAAAAATTAAATAAAATCTTGGAACCACATGACAGCTGTGTTACGTCTTGACACTATTTAACCAATCAGAGAGTTGAAGGGGCGGGTTTTCTGTGTTAAGCACTTGGAGAGGCTAAAACGTTAAAATGACTGCTAAAAAACAACCGATTATTTTCAAAGCAAAAATACTGACAATGGGGCTCCCGAGTGGCGCATCCAGTAAAAGCACTCGCTAGAGTGCAGGATGCGCTCTATAGCCTGGACGTCGCCGGTTCGAGTCCAGGCTATTCCACAGCTGACCGTGGACGGGAGCTCCCAGGGGGTGGCGCTCAATTGGCTGAGCGTCGTCCGGGGGAGGGAGGGTTAGGTCGGCCAGGGTGTCCTCGGCTCACCGCGCACCAGCAACCCCTGTAGTCTGGCCGGGCGCCTGCGGGCTTGCCTGTAAGCTGCCCAGAGCTGCGTTGTCCTCCGACGCTGTAGCTCTGAGGCGGCTGCACGGTGAGTCTGCAGAGTGTAAAGAAGCGGTCGGCTGACGGCACACGCTTCGGAGGACAGCGTGTGTTCATCTTCGCCCCTCCCGAGTCAGCGCAGGGGTGGTAGCGGTGAGCTGAGCCTAAAAATAATTGGGCATTTCAAATTGGGGAGAAAATAATACAAACTAATTGGCAACGACTAAATTTAAAAAAAAAAAGAAAATAGAAAAAAAAAAATACTGAATGAATGCAGGGTTTCCAAAATAAGCCTGTGATCGGCGCAATCCACCGCCTAATACTATATTCGCGCCGGCTAATTTATTAAAAATATTAAGATTCATTTTGGGTATTATCATTGTCCATTTTTTGTCGTATTATTGTACTGTAAAGTGACATAGTACATAATAGCTATACATATGTACCAAAAAAAAAAAAAAAAAAAAGGCGTATTCCTTTTGTTGTGATATCGTAAAAACATGTACCGAGGTGCTTGTGAGAGATATTGGGGGCTCATTTATACACACACATATATACAGGGTTCTCCCCAGGAATTCTGTACAGCCGGGCAGCAGAACATTATAGCCGGGAGCACTTAATGGTGTGTGTATATATTATATATATATATATATATATATTATATATATATATATATATTTATTACACACACTGTATTTAACCAATATTTTCCATCCTATGATGCACACTAGAAATGGATATTCTAAAACGTATGCACTAAAATTAAAAAATGTTTAACCAAAGCAACAGCCATTCTTCGTAAAGTGTACTGTGAATTCCAGTAACAAGGTTTATCAAACCGTTTACTTTCCATGACTTTGTACTGCACCTTTTACAGAATACGACAGCTCCTGGAAGGAATTCATAAGCTTGATGAGGTTATGCTTTTTGTAGACATTATCTCCTATTATAAAACTCACCGTTATGCTGAACTTGAACCAGATTCGTTGGCACTTTTCTCCATTTTAAGAATGGCCAGTTATGTGGAAAAGAGGATTGAGGAATCCCATTTTAAACAGACAGGAGTTGTACTGTTCCACAGCAGACACTACCTTACTCACTAGCTCTGCAAACATCTTCGTTCCCCAATGCACCCCGCCGCAGAAAGCAAGGCTTGAATTTCATTTCTGTGTGCTGGAGCCAATGATGGGGGGGGGGGGGGGATTCCAAATTGTAGGGGGGAATGGCAAAAAGGCACATTTGCATATAAAAAACAATATATATATAATTTTCCTGCATCATCATTCACACTGGTGTTGCTTTAAAATAAGCTGTTTTCAGGAGACCTAACACTCCAGCTGTTCATCACTGTGACACAGAGCACTCTCCATTGCTTTTGCCATTGCCTGACGTGAAGTTTTTGCAGCAGAAGAAAAAGGTGTTTTTCTTTTTAACTAGCGCGCCATTTCTTTTTTTTTTTTTAACTCTTTACACTCAGCCCTATTTTCGTCTATTTTTCACTGTTTTCATTTATGTATGTTTAACTACTGGATAGTTTGTACTGCATGCATGTAACATATCAAATGATAGGCCACAACATTTCCTTTCATATTATGTAAGTTGCAACAGGATCAGGTATACTATATGTGGTAGAGATGAAAAAATGTCCAAAAAAAACATGTTTTTCCAAAATAATCATGTTTAGTCACTACTATATATATTTTAATCATAGATGGCTCAAAAAAAAAACAACACTCCACTATTGAACCTCAATATGATATGAACAAGGGGGTGAAGCTGAGCTTTGAAGCTTTCCAACGAAACCGCTCCTTTCAGTTTAGCTGCTACAATGACGGAGCAACGAAACCTCAAAGAGACTCAAAATGAAACCTAAGCTTTGGACTCTGTCACATGATGAGAGGCTAACCTTTGGTGCCCTGGCGCCCCAAAATGAATGGGGCCGAGTTTTAAGAGTTAAAGCGAAAAACCCAGCTTGCAAAACACCTAAATAGACTTAATATTGTCTTTTTTTTTCAAAACTGTTTACTTACAGCAGTGTATTGAGTTTCTATAATGCTTAGACAGCGGCCGAGAATCACGTACGAGAGAATAAAGTCTTGCGGCACTTAAAATATCCAGCACTATTTTTATTTATTTATTACTCAGAATGCGGCTCATAGCGCTTTCATCACTGACACCCGCTTCCTTAGAGACTGCTGTAGCGTTTCAGGCATTCTAAATTGGGTGAAAAATACAATAGCTTGGTGTCTTAAAATATCTCTGCGGGACTTTCCTGCACTGAAAGTTGCAGATATACACAAGCAACTTGGAAAATGCGCGATTCCCGCGATCCTGCGTTGAAATTCAAGCCCTAGAAAGGAATATCCACTGGAAACTGTCCTCAGGGCATCAGATGATTCCAGTGCATTTGCCGAGCACACCCACCTTTCACTTCCCGAGCTCGGCACCTCGCCGAAATCAACCCACCCTGAACCATCCAACCCCAACCCTAGCCTTTAGCAACCCCAGCCCTAAAACCCAAGCCTAACCCTGACCCTTAAGAATGTGATATCTTGTAACAACTGTAAGTCGCCCTGGATAAGGGCGTCTGCTAAGAAATAAATAATAATAATAATAATAATAATAATAATAATAATAATAATAATCACCTGATGCCCTGAAAACAGTTTCTACTGGACATTACTTTGTGCTGCAGTGCACCCCCCTTTGCCAACAGCTTTGCCAACACAGGGGTTGAGTTCAAGAATAAACGTTTTCAAGCATTCCTGTACACTGCTGATAATGGTAGGTTAAGTGACTTGCATTGACTTGAGGTTCCAGGCAGTGTGCGCGTGCATGAGAGGGGGTATGGTGGGAAGTAAACTAATTGTAAATGAGTTTTGCCCAGCTTCAGTTTAAACGTTCAAAGGCTAGTCTATCCCTTAATTACAAAGACTTATTGCCAGGGATCCTAGGAATCAGTTTGCTGCAGGAAAAAAAATGATTTTCTATGCGGTCGGAGAATTTTTTGTTTTACATTTGCAAAAAACATGCAAGGCTTTTTTTGGTTGTTTATAACCAAATCAATACACTTGTCACATATAATCATCAACACAGGCAATTTTGGTTTAAATTTAGTAAACACACTTGTTCAATAAAACTGCTTCTGGTGAACGAGACACACTCAATTTTAGCCGTCTGTTTTAATTGCAGAAAAACGCAGATTTTTTTTTTTTTTTTTTTTTTTTTAAATCAAGACTTTGGGGTTTTTCTTACCGCGGAAAACTGGTTATTACACATTATGAAGATTTAAAACATGTGTATTTGACAGGCAAATTGTTGACAACAGTTTTAAAATGTTTTGCCAAAATTGTAAACAGCAGTAATAAATCAATGCAACAGTTCCCCAGAACTTGGGGGAAATTGGTATGGGAACTATCAGGACAAGTGAAGTAGCCATCTTTAGACACATGTGCATGTTCTTAAGGTGAATATTTTAATGACCTGTTTGCATATGTTCTCAGGCTCAAAATCGACTAAGCACTTATTAAAATGTACTTCAATCTAGTATATTTCACAAACACAGTTAGCCTCAAAGCAGTGCTGCTGTGTACTGAAATGACAGGATATTTTATTACTATAACATCAACAAAATATATACATTTGTCCTGTTCTCATGCATATGCAATATTCTTCAGCTCAACACAAATTCAGGAGTAAAGGGTTAAACATTTGAACATACTAGGAATGTTTGCAACCATCCAGAAAAGCCATCATAAGAAAGGTGTTTTTCTGCCACCTTTAACTACCATCTAAAAAGGAAGTGCACCAGTTTCCAAGCAGCCTTGTCCTACAATCCCAGTGCAGTTTAAAGACCTTCTTCTGCAATACAAGAGCTGGTTCTTTTGTTGTTGCTGATGTTTCCTGGTGCTCTTTGTGCTAGGTCCCTCCCCGTACTCCACAATTTCTGCTCCCATTTCTTGTGACAGTGCACTGGTGATTACATGCAGCAGGCCTCACCCCGGCTCTGTCAGATAAGGACTTCAGCATGGGTGCAGTATGTAGTGCCATGGGGCCTATTATAAGAGAGCTATTGATTATCAGCAGCAGGCAATGGGGAGCTCAGCTTGAAATAAATATCGGACAATTGATACACACTGTATACGAGTGCTCTCTGTCTTCCTTAGTTACACTGCCACAAGCTTTCCTCGCTCATATTAAATATGCGCACAAAGAAGTCTCAATTGGGTCTGACTGGGGCAGTCCTGTCATAGAGGAAGGAGGTGGCTCCATTGTTGAAAGAGAGAGACCATGTGAAAGATTCAGATAGCCTTTGTTGCCAACTGTACAGCTGGCCTCAAAGCAGGTGTAGACATTGGCTGGCACAGGTCATGTGCTGGGCCAATAGAAATGTAAAAGTAGCATGGCTAGAACAGAAAATAAAAATGGAATAGAATACATCTCAATGTTCCCAGCTCCAGACAGCAAAGAACAAAGGGCTCTCAGCTGGTGTCTAGTGGAGTCCCCTGTTCAGAGTTGAGGTCGGGTTTGGTTTTTTTGTTTTGTTTCGTTTTTTCCAGGTTTTCTTTTTTTGGTAAGAATGCAGGTTTGCTTTGATGATGAACTGTGGTTTGTGATCAGAAAAAAAAGCTTCTAGTTTTATATGGATAAAACTTTGAAATGCCAACAGTGGTGTGCTTGGAACACATTGCAAATTAGATACTGCATACTTCACCATATAAAACATGGTTGTTCTTTGCTTACAGCAAGGTCAACCCATTTTTCAGTGGGTGGAAGCTGATTTATAAAACACTCATTATTTTTATTATACTTTGCAAGTTTGAGTTAGTTGATAGACTCACACTAGGAATAATGAATGTTTTACAAGTAGTCTTGAACACAATGCTGTAGTGCTTCATACAGTGTTTCTGCCCTGTAACCCTGTGCTGCCCTGTAAAGCCACTTTCACACTGGCACTCCTACCCGGGTCCAGGCCACCTGTAACAAGCTGCTTCCGGGGCATTGATATGTGCATTGTGTATTTGCTTCTGTCACCCAGGTCAACCCTGCTTTATCAAAAGCAGTATGAAATCACGTACCCGACCCACATGACACTGGGTCCTGACCGGGTACATCATGCCGGTGTGATAGGGGCTTAACACCTGGAAGTTGACTTGGATAAAGGTGTCTGCCAAATAAATTAATAAAGAAGGAACCGCACTCAAATGGAATGGGTTCTAAGGATGGCTTCTTTCTTAACTGGTTACAAAAATGCTTTGGAAATTAAACTGCTGTTGCAAAATGCATTGTGCAAAACACACACTCCAAAGGAAGTTTAAATATGAACTGTCCATTCATGAAATGCAAGAGTAACATTTATATTTTACAACACACACTCCAAAGGAAGTTTAAATATGAACTGTCCATTCATGAAATGCAAGAGTAACATTTATATTTTACAACACACACTCCAAAGGAAGTTTAAATATGAACTGTCCATTCATGAAATGCAAGAGTAACATTTATATTTTACAACACACACTCCAAAGGAAGTTTAAATATGAACTGTCCATTCATGAAATGCAAGAGTAACATTTATATTTTACAACACACACTCCAAAGGAAGTTTAAATATGAACTGTCCATTCATGAAATGCAAGAGTAACATTTATATTTTACAACACACACTCCAAAGGAAGTTTAAATATGAACTGTCCATTCATGAAATGCAAGAGTAACATTTATATTTTAAAGTTTTAAAACGAGTTCCATGAAACTTAGACAGTCACTGGTTTGTCTAGTCTGCATTATGTTTGTCTGTGGCTGGCAACAAAAACTGAAGACAAGCAAAAACTATGAATTGAGAAACTGAAAACTTCAAGAAGCACTCCGAACCAACCTTAAAAGGTAGCAGAGCAGTATATAAATCACTGTTGAAACTACATGCACTTACTCTGTAATAGGTTTTAAGAGTGTAAGCCGCTTTCGGTCTTAGTTTTGTAAAGTGGGAGAAATGGTGATGCACAAGGCGGCCCTTAGTTTCCAACCACTTCCATCGTTTCTCAATCAACCTTACCTACACAATGGTCTGGTAGATTGTGGGAAAAAAACAAAAAACAAAAAAAGAAAATAATAATAATAATAATAATAATAATAATAATAATTTTAAAAAAATCACTAAATTTGCTCTCAAGAAGAATTTTCAATTGTTTGCAAAAAAACGAAAACTCAAACATTCGCTCCCTACTATGTCACTAGAGCGCATGCACGCTATTTGTATAGTGAGAAGTGTGGCGGGTTTCAGTGTGAGTTTTCCTTCAGCCATGGAGATATTCCTAAAGCCATCGGTGACTTCGGAAACAAATCTAAATCAGCACCGAATATAACGGCAAAAGACAGGGAACAAATGCAACATGGAAGTCTAGTACTTCAAATAACTCACTGTCATAGCTTCTGATAAAACCGCAGAAGACCGTCACAACGACCATGGACGGACAAACAGTGGCTACTGAAGAACGAAATAAGATTATTATTATTTACAAAAATATTTCATAGTTTAGTCGCAAGTTCAAAGCGAAGCGTTGTTCTATTTACTACTATGTGAAAGGTCAGAGTAAAACAACCAGGACCTTGCTTGTACGCCCTATGTTGCAGGTCCTGAAAGATGTCATTCTAATTACATATGGAAATACACACGTTTTGTGTTCATGATGTAGTAACATAAATGCTCAAAAAGGAAGGGGCGGCGAACTATGTTAGATATTATCCGATTACTTGGGATGACAACATGTTTTTGTAATCGTTACTTTCCCGTTTGTTTTGTGGTATGTGATGGTAGCCCTTTCGCACTGTCGCCTTGGTCAAAGAAACAGATAAGCTAGTTTATCAGCCGATCAATGTTGCCTGTCACTGTTTCCGAGCGCTTGTCACAGCTTCCAGACTATTTCTATGTGCTGTCTTGATGTGGATACGTTTTAAAATTACAACATCTTGGTGAACAACACGTTTCTAAAAATACCCTGTTACATTTGTACAAAAATGCTCCAAGCCTCGTACACATTTGTAAAACAGTGCATTTGTAAAAATTTACCAGTGCTAATTTGAATCCCAGTGCACAACTACAATCTTATTCTGCTAGGCAAATGTTATTATTACTAATGTGATTAGTCATATGTTTTGGCCATAACTGTATTTAATTTATTTAAGAATTGTTGTTATGTATATTTTAAAAAATTGCATCCAATAGTCAGTGCTGTAAGAGTTTTAAAAAGTGAACTCTTATTGTGCGAGTTTTTTTCTTCTTTGATTTCCATAAAATATGGCAAACATGTTCTGGTTTTTTTTCCAGATTTTAGTAATGTGATTTAATAAAAAAATGAATGTAACTAACTGTGGCTTACTTTCTTATTTATGTATTTATTTATACTCATTAACACTGTTTTTCATTAAAAAGTCATTGCCGCAGAATTTTGCAGAAAACACTTTTCTCGTTGCAGATTTTAGGAACTTTTACCGCGGACTTCCGTGGGGACCAGTAGGGTTGTTTCAGGTAAACATGTCACGATGACATTCCAATCGTGTCATTAATTAGTTTGATAAACAAGTTTTGTTTCGCTACACGCTTAGATTGTTCAGCAATCCGGTTATGTGTTTTTTATTCTAATGCATATATTATTTTTTTATTCTAATGTATATATTATTATTATTATTATTATGTAGAATATTGCTGATTCTGCAAAATGTTGTGACGTGGTGACTGCTCATTGCTATAGGGAGCAGACGCCTTGTCGCTCGCTTACCCCACCCATCACAGCACTGGAGAGCTGTGCTTACTGAAATACACGCAATGCATTTCTGTGCTGTTTAAACAAGACAATGCTGATTAATACGTGGCCCACCTAACACTCCAACTGAGTAACTCTTTTCATATTGTAGACCCTAAACTGCATTTCACGCCGTTGAAAATGTTTAGACGCTGAATACCGTCTTTTGGGTTTCATGTGTGAACCCTAGGCAAATCTCCGACGCATATTAATAATAATAATTTAAAAAGTTGGAGTTACTGGGAAGCAGATACTTTATCAAAAACATTACGCCACCTCAACACTGTTACAGTACAGAAAGCACGGTACGTGTCTCGGTGTTGCAGGCAATATAACCGACCCTAAACAAAGACCAAGCAAGCTAAACAAAAATCAATCTGATTGTCAAAAAAAATCTGCTTCTGAAACAAGAGCTGTGGATAAACGGGCACTTTGGCACTTACAAATAATGAAATCTTCACTTTTTTGGCACGGTGTCGATGACCCTCCATATTGGAGATGAACTCTGAGTCTTCCGCAGTCCCGAAACAAAATGTACAATCAAACAAGTCCAAAAAAATCGGTCAATACTTTATTTGCGGTTTCTGTATCAACAACAACAACAACACAATCGATGTATTAGAAGAGTCGCAATACACTTGAAAAATGTGCAATTTTACTCTGCTTTCACTGAAGAATGAGAAATACACTATTTCATTTGTCATGAAAGAGGATTACTGTAAACGTTAAATACTCGAATTAAAATGTTCTAAATACAAAACGCCAGTTCTAATAAATATGCACTTAAAATACACAAATAATTTGACAAACGAAGAACAAAAAAATAAAACACGCCTGAATAAGGTTGCTGTGTCAAGCAGCCTGCAGAGTATAATACAATGGCTCCTTGATCCTTGACTTGTTACAGTAAATCATGATTAATTTCACTAAACTTAAAATAAACAAGAATACGTGTAGCCCAGCTGTTTAAAACTGAAGTTATTTCCCTGTCAAGTCGGTTAAATCGTAATAATGACTCACATAAACTGACAAAAACAAACAAACAAACAAAAACAAAAAAAAAACAGCACAATTCTCAAAGTAACTTGATGCAAGCAAAAGTAGACCGTACTATAATGGAACAGAGAAAGAAAGGAACCCGATGTATCCAGCACCATAACCAAAACCAAAAGTTCATCAGCGATTATTAAAGAGACGTACAGTTCAAGCTTACCTTTTTCACCCTAGAAGTGTGGAAGTATTGCCTTCATCACCTTTATTGTCATCTGCGAAATTGAACACTTTTATTTTGTATTTTTTGGGGGGAGGGGAGATTTTCACTCTCCAGCTGTAGCAATAAAACGGAAACTACCGATGCAGTATGTGCGCCCGAAAAAAACACAGCACATATTCCAAAAAAAATGCTATCTTCTAAGTTAATGAAAAAAAGTGAAACGGGGTGAAAATGTAGAACCCAATGTGTTCCCTTTAACCAGCGTGTTGACCCTTTCCAACAGCAGACTGCCAAACAAAAAAGATGAAAAAGACGATCTGTTGTATTCCAAAAGTATCTCCTGTTAGTTTTCACCGAAAAAAATATTGCAATGTATCCATATCCTTCGGCAGTTTCGAAACAAAAATGATGGTGAAAAACCAAGGGAAAGAAGAACCCCCTTACGACATGAATGCAATTCTTCTTTTTCTTTAGAGCTCGCAGCCAACTTGCACCAATAATAAACCCTCCTTGCAACTTTTCTTCAGCATTCGATTGGATGGAAAAATATTACTTCCGTCGATTTTAGCTACAAATGTTCCTCTTCAATCAAGAAAAGGGAGTTTTTCCCCTTAAAATTGTGAATTTAAAGTTATTGCAATCACTCCATCATGGTGGCCATGTTTGAGCGAGACCTAAGCACTGCCTGTCAACAACCCTCTGACAAATAGTCCCCATAAACATCAGATAGCCCGTCGTCTATGGGGACAAAGCTCCTAAAACAAATTTAAAATACACCATAAAAAATTATATGACATTTTCAAAAATCCATGTCTATTTTATGAAACGAATTCCCAGAAATATTGTTTTGATAACAGACTCTCTGACCCTGCGGAGTGATACATCGCAGCACCATCCAGGTAAAGAGACTTTCTTTTTTTTTTTTAAACCAGCAGCCAAGTGGAGAGTCAAAAAATGTAATAGATTTCGGCACACGGAGGGGAGTTTCATCTTAGCCATTTTAAGTTGTTGTTATAACTACGATTGTAGGTTTGTTGTTGTTCACAGAGCAAATAAACTATTACTGTATCAACACGTATGTTATGAAACAACCAACTTTTTGTTTTAACTTCATTTGTATAAACGTTACATTGTATACTCCCTCTAGTGATAATATTACAACGTGATCTCCCTGCTCGAAGACAGATCCGCAGAACTAAAAGTAAACGGCAAAAATAAATCTTTAACCACGAGTTATCAATATTTAATATATATATTAAAACAAAAAATGACCTGTAATTACGAAGTGGCGTATCTCAGAAGTGGTTAAACACTCATGAGTAAATCGTTTTGAAAGCACTCATTAGTGTCCAATGTGTAGCATAACATCCATAAGGATAGTCGTATGAAGACTTTAGTGAGGAAAACACGCAGAGAAACCAATAATGACAACCACTGTGTTTCAAGGTGAGGAATGGCTGGTCATCAAAAGACGTGCTCGCCTTTTTGGAGGATATATGTAGATCAGTGGTTTTCAAAAGTCAGGCTTTTGTTTAACTGCAAACTGCACATTTGTTCTAAACATGCATTATTTCCCAGCGCACATTAACCCAGCAATTACACACTTAAACAACAGCTATGTCTATCTACCGTCCTCATCACACTGCAATACAAATGAAAAACACAAATTCATCAAGCTTGCTAGTTGAGGGATAGCGGAGGAAGCACATTCCTGTTGTGCTGTGCAAAGCGTTCAGCAATGAAGCTTGTGCAACACGCAAATGCTGCCCCCAACTCACAGTCTCACAAACTCAGCCCATTTAAAATAATAAAAAAAATGGGGCAAACTGCACTTTGGTGTTAAGACTTTGATAAAGTGCTACTTGGAAAGCACAAACTGACCAACATTTCTGAAAACCTGCATTAGATAAAAGGACTCTCCATGCAAAGCGGGTTTCTTTACACTGTTATAATGTTGAGGTGAAAAAGACAAGACTGTAACCCCAGTGCTCATTAGCCCATAGCAGCAGCCATTCAGCCCTGCTCTTTGTTCTATACAGCATGAGCTGGCTAAACATACTCAGCATACATTACCTTCTTCCAGTCCCTGAGGTGCGTGCACCCCTGTGCTTTCTCGTCACAGGTTCAAATCTACAGCGAATAATGGCACTGCAGTTCAAAGAGTTGACCCACAGCCTCCAACCTCTGTATGGTGGTGCTATGCATGGTTGATTCCGAATACTAAACTGCTATGTACAAAATGTGTAGAATCTACGTACCTGCATGACGCCTCATCACCATAGGCTGAGCAATGGGTGTAATCAGCTGCTTCTTAGTCAATGGCTCACCATTCCTATGGTAAATACTGTTAAGCTGGGGGACACAAAGCCTCTTGGTTTCTGGAGACTGGGAGCCTTAATTTGGAGTATCGTTTGAAATCTTCTGTCTTCCGGTAACTTAAAATGAGTGTGTTGAGACACACCATTGACAAGCTTCAGCTTAGTACAAGTGTACAATTGAACACTTTAAAATTCCAAGTTGTGTAACAGGGCAGAGGCTCGGCGCAACCTGGAGATCCTGCACACCACAAGAGAGCGTCTTACCACTGTGCAAAAGAGCCAGGCTCATCTGCATTAGTGGTTTTACAGCTTTTAATCTCATCTCATCTCATTGACAGGACTACTGAATGCAAAAACTCTATGAGCAGTCTTAAGAGATCGATGGGGGAGTACAACTGCACTAAAAATAAATGCATTCAATTGTTCTCTATTTGTAACTAGAAACCGTGGAGTTAAAAGCTTTCAAAATTAGCCCTACTGAAAAAATAACACCTTCACAACATTCAGAGTGGCAATTATAAGAACACTAGAACATATACCCCAAAAACAGATTTCTGAATTTTAACCCACTTGTATCAATGGTCTGCAACTACTAAATATTACAAATACACCACTAAAGTACTGTGACAGAAAGACAATGATTCTTGGTGGTAAATCTCCTTTCCGACCTGTGAGGGTGCTAAGTAACGAGAACAGAGTACCCTGGACTGCTTGGCCTGACACTTTGTTCCTAGGGTTAAAGGAAGTCGGTCATATAGAAAAGGGGCGGAGCTTCAGTACATTAACTCATCGACCCGGAAGGGAAATGATGTGGCAGCCGCAGATTGGAGGAGCAGCTGCCATTGTTTACCAAGGGGTCATGAATGACGGTATAAGTAGGGGACGAAGCGACGTAATCTGTTCCTTCATTTTGGTTAAAAGCATTGAACCTGTATTGTTGTATCGTGAGTGTTTTGTTTGTTTGTCTAATTGTACTTGTTGTTATTAGACGGCTAACACGTTCCGGAGCTTTCACCAGAGGCCAGCACGTCCCTGGAACATCACTGCACCAGAGAACAATAAATTGTATATTCACTAGGAGCACTACTGCTCTCACTGAGGACTGGCGATCGTGTATGTGTATTGTGTGTGTGTCTTTTTGTGGATTATCGTGTATTATCTTTTGGGACTACCCTGTGCATTAATTATACAGAGCAGTACACATTGTAGTGTACTGCCTGTATTTCATTTATAATGTCTGTTGGTCAGTTTCGACCATTGGATTACAATTAAAAACCCATCACTTCATCAGAACTGTGTTCGTCATTATTTGGAGCACTGCATCACCTCTACACCTGCGCACTACAACCCACTTTGCCACAAGTATTCATTATTTTCTCAAATGAAGAGCACAGGACCAGAAGACAAAAACTGTATTAGGTTTAATAGCATCATTACTATTAACAAGGAACAGCAAACTGTAGAGTCAGTCAACCATGCCTGCTTTGATAAACTGCGCACACAAACAATGAGAGAATACTACTTCATTGTATTAAAACATAACATGGTTGCTGCACTGTCATTTGAAGTGAAAGCAAATGAAGCCTCAAGTTGTTCTGGTGCTCAATTCACTGCTTACTGTACAATTAACTTGAATCATTCTGTCCTAACAACAAAGGCAACACTTTAAAATAATGAAGTCTGATACAATGTTATGCTTCAGAATCGAGGGGAAGTCTCTTGCAATCCAACCTAAAAGGCAGTCTTACTTCTAGTCTATTCATTTTTCTTCTACCAACTACATTCCTGAATCTGTTACTGTATGCAAGATTAACGCTGGATACTGACAAAGATGTTGTTGCTACCAAGAAAGCCTGCACAGAGGAAGAGCAGCACCAGCTGTTACAGGTCCAGATTTAGGAAACTCAAGAAGGATGTCAGACTGCAGCACCACTGGGACTCTCTCGCCAATCTAAACTCAAGAAGGGTGTCAGATTGCAGCACCACGGGGACTCTCCAATCTAAACTCAAGAAGGATGTCAGATTACAGCACCACTGAGACTCTCTTCAATCTAAACTCAAGAAGGATGTCAGATTACAGCACCACTGGGACTCTCTCCAATCTAAACTCAAGAAGGATGTCAGATTGCAGCACCACTGGGACTCTCTCCCTAATCTAAACTCAAGAAGGATGTCAGATTACAACACCACTGGGACTCTCTCCAATCTAAACTCAAGAAGGATGTCAGATTGCAGCACCACTGGGACTCTCTCCCCAATCTAAACTCAAGAAGGATGTCAGATTGCAGCACCACTGGGACTCTCCAATCTAAACTCAAGAAGGATGTCAGATTACAGCACCACTGAGACTCTCTTCAATCTAAACTCAAGAAGGATGTCAGATTGCAGCACCACTGGGACTCTCTCCCTAATCTAAACTCAAGAAGGATGTCAGATTACAACACCACTGGGACTCTCTCCAATCTAAACTCAAGAAGGATGTCAGATTGCAGCACCACTGGGACTCTCTCCCCAATCTAAACTCAAGAAGGATGTCAGATTGCAGCACCATTGGGACTCTCCAATCTAAACTCAAGAAGGATGTCAGATTGCAGCACCACGGGGACTCTCCAATCTAAACTCAAGAAGGATGTCAGATTACAACACCACTGGGACTCTCTCCCCAATCTAAACTCAAGAAGGATGTCAGATTACAACACCACTGGGACTCTCTCCCCAATCTAAACTCAAGAAGGATGTCAGATTACAACACCACTGGGACTCTCCAATCTAAACTCAAGAAGGATGTCAGATTGCAGCACCACTGGGACTCTCCCCCCAATCTAAACACAAGAAGGATGTCAGATTACAGCACTACTGGGACTCTCCCATCTAAACTCAAGAAGGATGTCAGATTACAGCACCACTGGGACTCTCCCCCCAATCTAAACTCAAGAAGGATGTCAGATTACAGCACTACTGGGACTCTCCAATCTAAACTCAAGAAGGATGTCAGATTACAACACCACTGGGACTCTCCTATCTAAACTCAAGAAGGATGTCAGATTGCAGCACCACTGGGACTCTCCAATCTAAACTCAAGAAGGATGTCAGATTACAGCACCACTTGGACTCTCCAATCTAAACTCAAGAAGGATGTCAGATTACAGCACCACTGGGACTCTCTCTCTCTCCAATCTAAACTCTAGGTGCAGATTAAGCATCCGATTCAAACATGTGCTGTACATCTTCACATTCTCATACATTTAGGACACTTTGGGCCTCATTCACTGAAGGGTGGTAGCGTTTTTACCACATGCCAAACTGTCACAATGCGTAGTAAATTACTGTGTGTTAACTTGTGGTTGTATATGCTAATGAGATATTTTAGCGCATGGTATTTTTTTCTTGCAAAAACTTTAATGAATAAGTAAACTAGAAAAAATGCCACGTGGTGTGGTAAACAGTTAACAAGCAGTAAAAGGGAAAAATACAACCGTTTAGTGAATGAGGGCCTTTGAACGCAGTCTCATGTTTACATTGCAAATATATCGGGATCCCAACAGGTTATGTTACGATCACAAGATAATTAATTCTCAGGATGTTTTACACAATTATCTGAAGAATAAACAGATAGATATCTCAGGATCTCGACGGTTCAGTTTGGCTATGTGTTTGGTTCTGTGAATCACAAGATAATTAATTCTCAGGATGTTTTACACAATTATCTGAAGAATAAACATGATAGATATCTCAGGATCTCGACGGTTCAGTTTGGCTATGTGTTTGGTTCTGTGAATCACAAGATAATTAATTCTCAGGATGTTTTACACAATTATCTGAAGAATAAACATGATAGATATCTCAGGATCTCGACGGTTCAGTTTGGCTATGTGTTTGGTTCTGTGAATCACAAGATAATTAATTCTCAGGATGTTTTACACAATTATCTGAAGAATAAACATGATAGATATCTCAGGATCTCGACGGTTCAGTTTGGCTATGTGTTTGGTTCTATGAATCACAAGATCATTCATTCTCAGGATGTTTTACACAATCATTTGGTTAGGAGTCACCACAATATAGTTATTTTGCATGTAAACAAAATCTATACTTTTTTTCTGCTTAAAAAAAACACAAGCAAAAACCTACCATTGAGGTAACTTCATAGTTCAATTTGTGTAATAGGATTAAGTTGCACCATTTCCATGCCTGACATAACAAATACATAAGAAGATAATGAATCCATATACTACTTGGGTAAGTCATTGTATTAAATGTTATAATTTTGCTATAGTGTTCTATGCTTCCATAGGGGAAAACCATGATAATACACACTGTAGCACTAGTGAAACTTTAGGGCTATGTCCAGCGAGGGAAATTATTTATTGTATAGCAGTTTCACCCATTCCAGGTTTAACTGCGGACTAGATTAGCCACAGCATAGAAGTAACAAGTTCAGGTGTGTATTACTCATAGTAAAACCAGGAATGGATCAAACTGCTATGCAATGAGAGTTTTATTTCCATCCCTGTATGTTTATCAATTTAGTTCACATTCTGATTGTATATGCCCCTGTATGTTGTTGTGTTATGTAGCTATGGCTAATTCCAGAACACTGACTTGCATCCATTAGGTTTTTTTACCATGACCCTTGTGTGTGTGTTCACAGCTCTTAATATGCATGCACAGCACACCTGCTCTGGCATTAGTCTTTCCATCACATGTGGTTAATGCATCATCAACCACAAATGGAGGAAACCCCTCCCGAGAAGCTGGTCCGCTTGAACTGGAATGACCCCTATTTAAATATTCTATTGGTTTGCAAGAACCACAGATTACTCTCCGACGTATGGGAATGACATCTGTTTAATACCAGTGCTTTCTGGAGAAAAAATAACAAATACAAAACGCTATCTAAAACAGAACAGCTTCTATTCCCAGCAAACAAATAACCCACATACTGTACATACAAAAAAAACTCATAATTAGAGACTACATTGATCTAGTGGTTCAAAACTGCGACAAATAGATGGACATGATCAATAATAAGGTCTACACACCAAATGAGCACTCGACAGATAAGGAAAATATTGAAATGATACATAAATAGATGATTATTATTGTTCACAAGCTGAGCATTATAACCTTGATCCACAACCAGTTCTCACACAACACTGTCCCATTCTTTCACCATAATCCAAATCATAGATAAATGTGCAACAGAAAATACTGATTTTAAGTTTAGTGAGTGTGTGAGTGTTTGTTTGTGTGTTTGTGCTGTGATTTTTGTATTGTTTTTTTTACATCGTAGTGAATGCTAATGCCCAGCCCACACACAATTATTCTTTTGTTTAACCCTTTCATTTTGGCCCTGGTGTCATGCTTGTTTTGTTCCTGGTTTTGTTTTTGTAATGAACGTGTGCACCAGTACTTAACCTGCAGCTTCCTGTCTCTGGATCTCTTTCCTGCCAGTAGCAGCCTGGGCTGTGACGCCACCCTCTCACAGGTCACACTTTTTTTTTTTTTTAAATCAATTTAGTGACCAATTATTATTTATATTTAGTTCCCGCCAATTTGAAATGTCCAATTATGTTTCAAACGCTGAATTGACAACACAACTGACAGAAGGCACAGGTGTCGTTGTCCATCAAATCAACAGTACGAAGGTCACTCTTGAAATCAGGGCTTGAAGGATGTGTTGCAGTAAGAATACCTCTGTTAAGAAAGGGGAACAAGACTAAAAGGCTAAAATATGCACAAGTACACAGAAATTGGACTATAGAACAATGGTCAAAGGTGCTTTGGACTGTTGATAGATGGACAACGACACCTGTGCCTTCTGCCAGTTCTGTTGTCAATTCAATGCTTGTCTTCTTTCTATTCCTTAAGGATATTATCTTCAAGTATTGCTCATCCTTCTTAGACAGCTTTTTTGGTCTTCCAATCCTGGGTTTGTCAATTACAGATGATGTTTCACTGTACTTGTTGATTATGCTTCGGATACCACACCTTGAAAATCGAGTGATGCGAGCTATTTCACTCAATGTTTTTCCTTCTTTATGCACGTCAAGGTTGTTATAATAGTAGAAAACACTAGTGGAGGCTTTAAGTACGTTTTTGATGCTCATAATGCATCAGACTAGAAAAATGCAACATGTCTAAGACTTACACAATTGTTGCTTACACAATTTTCCAATCTTCCACCCCAACCCACCTCTTCAGCCAGGCGTCCTGAATGTCAAAGCAGCTCTGTGCCTGCCAGACTTGGATGACATCATCTGGAATTCCAGTTCTCTTTAAGGAGGACCAGTGCACTGTGCCCTGAGGCAGACTGCTCAACCTTGCTGCAGCATTATCAATGGTACACTGGCTCCTTAAAGACACATTATTGAACTGGACACTATTCAGGACTAAAAACTCCTTCATAACGGCTGTAAAACACAATACAACTATGTGGATAAAACATGTTGTGAAAAGATTTGCTGCAATTATTGTGATTTAATGGCATAATTTTTCCAGCCTTTATAGTAACAAATGATGTAATTTGACAACAATATAATGAATACCTGCATTCCCGTTATTTCAGTTTGCATTATTAGAAAGCTTATGAGAAATGTATGGTGTTATATTGCCTTTATGATGGTATTATTAATGCTAGTACAGAGTGCCTTATTCAGATAAAACTTTAACCACAGCAGACATTCTAAAGAACTGACCATTTTCTGTTTCTCTGTTCTCTTTTTATTGACACCCTGCCAAGTAAAAACCTGACTATCATGGATCAGTAAAGCCCTGTAAAATGCTATTACTTTAAAGAGAGAGCCAGTGTCTTCTGTTGCAGATTTCTTTCTGTGGAGAGGCAACGGATGAAATGGTTGTCTTTTCAGGATGACTGCTCTGAAGAGCTCTCAATGGAGTGCTCTTGAGATGAGGAACATAGTGAGAGGAGACTTAAAGAACATCCGTATTACAGCCTAGCCTGAAACCTTGGGACACATCCTCTGTGGCATCAATTCTAACCCTATTCATAAACACCTGCGTCCTACCAACAAAGCAGTACAGTAGAGCTCTGTGGACATTTGGACAAGCCAACAGAAATTGTGAAGTCCAGTCCGGAATCAAAACAGCACTGTCTTTCTCAGTGAATTTCAGCTGTATCTCACAGTGTGGCCCCACCATACAAATGGGGGAGTTTTAACAGCTGCTGTGAATGGTGACTTCCTTACAGCAAAAGATCAATTATATCAAGCCTTACAAAGCCTAATTATTCTCTACTGTTGCTTTTCATTTTTTTCCCCCTCAGTAATTAAATATTAACCCTATTCCCTTAGAAAATACTACAAACAATAGCAAGGCTTTGCCTGAGAAATAGAAATTGCTGGTATTTACAGCTGCACGTTAGGAAAGCGATCAGCAGTGGTCTTTTAGGAGATGGTTTTAGAGACATAATTACAGTGTGAATTGTCATTTGTCAGAAGTTGTTATTATGGTATGCTGCCTGTCAGTGTCAAAAGTCAGAGGTAATTAGAGAGGGTGAAGAAAACTGGAGGAAAAAAATATGTAGACCAAACATGAAGTCTGTGAATATATTACAATGTCAGTGGAATGTCGGAGGTGGGTGATTTCATTTATAAATAGCTGTGTGATACATACTGGTGATCTTTGACTTTTACGTGATGTTAAGTTGCAGATTTCATTGTAGACCGCAGATGGAACTGGCTGCAGCCCCAGATGAGAAAGTGGCTTAATTAAGTAAGGACACCCCTATAATGAGATTTACAATCTCACTGTACACACATACATACATACATACATACATACATACATACATACAGGATATGTGTCAATAAGGCATTTTTAGGCCCCGGAAAAATACATTTCTGGAAAACTCTGGAAAATATTTGTCAATATTAATAATATAGAAAATAAGCAGAGTGGCATTACATGTGGCATTTCTCTTTAAGCTTGGCTAGGCAAATGGCATGAGAGATACAGTAAACGTGTCCTCCAGTTCACAAACAAAGCAAAAAAACAACTTATTATATAGAGGCCATCTTCACATGCCAGGTCAACATTAATGCCATGTTCCCCATAGAGCCAATGCCTCATGTACAGTGCTGCAGAAGAAGGCTTTATTGATGACTCATTGATGGGTCACAGCTCACATACACAATGAAGATACCAGACCCGTTTAATGCTACGTGTCTGTGTACCTTGGTGCAGTGCTGCCTCAGAAAGGATTTCCTGTGTGCAGGGCTATGGGTTTGGCTCAGGTTAGCTGTGGCTGGAGCTTGTTTGAACCCACACATGGTAACTCCCATCATAAACAGCAAAACAGACCTCAGGACATTTACAGAGAGGCTTTTCTTCACTTATAATATAAACGAATAATTCGAATACAAATCAATGTATTGCACATACATCTTAACCCTGCAGTATATTCTTGACTGGTGTTAGTGGAACTAGAATTCAGTTTGTGTTGTGTTTTCTTTTATCTGCATAGGATTGATAGCACCCAACTGTAAAGCTTTACCGTGTGTGTTATTTAAAGACTGGCCTTTAAAGGGCAATGTTTAAAGCCAACGGTATACAATACCACAGTGTCCTGCATATTTAACAGTATTAAAACCATCAAAAACGGCTTTAAAATAGTCTTTAAATAACTCAAAATGTGCTGCTGCTTCCAATAATACAGTATGAATAAAACACATTGGAATGGATACTGTATGCAGTACAAAGTCTTGGTCCTTTGGATGCTAGCACTATGGTAAATAAATAACTTGTAGCACTAGTTTTTGACTACAGTTTCCATCTAAAATAGTGACTTAAAGCACAAATTGGCACAGGTATGGTTTCTTCTTGTTGATGTTTAGATTCACTTACTATCATTTTCTGTTTCATGGCTCTACATACTGTTGACTTTTTAAAACTCAGTTTCAAGCTGACAATGACAAAGGCATGTCTGCCTTGGTGGCAGACTCCAGAGACACAGGGTCTTCTTCCACCCCTGCTGTTCACCATTCATCACATGTTCTCCTTCTGCTTTTCAACACAGTGGAATATCTACAGGGGCACACTAACAAATACATTTCTACCCAATTACTATCCAGCACCTGTCCTGCTGCTCCAATGTAACTGCTGTGTGCAGGACGGGTGTGGGACTTTTGTTAGGGATGTTTCTTCTGCCGGCACACCACTGTGTTTGTTCTCACCGATGTTGCAATATGTAGAAAGCAGTTCATATTTGCCATCATCATTTGGGTATAAAGTAAGTTAAGCTAAAACCAACAAAGATAAAGCAAGCAATTGAAATTGATAACACTAAAGATAGTAAGAAGTATGAAAAAGTTTAACAATTAGCAGACCGATTAAAAGTTTGGACTGGATGCGATCACATTATTACATAAGGTTGATTTATTTTTTAAAAGGTAACACTACATTGTGTCTCTAATTACTGTGTATTTACATAGTAGTTTCTTAATAAATACATGTGCACTTACACATAATTACAATGTTATTATGCAGAGTTACAATGTACTTAATGTGTAAATCTTGGATGCACAATATATGTAAATATACAATTGTATCAGAAAATGGTTAGGGTTATATCGTGCAAACAAAATTACACATTAAGTCCATAATAACATTGTAATTGTGTATGTACACATGCATTTACGAAGTAACTACTATGTAAAAACAGAGTAATTAGAGACACTTAGGGGCTGATGTAAGGATAGGCATAGAGCAAACAAATGCGGCTCCAAAATCCACATTTCCTGGCGGCCAGGCCATTATTTTGCACTGCGGCCTATGTAAGCTTAAGAGCAATGCAAATTACTCAGCACACTCAAATAATGAGCTGCAATCATGATAATGAGGGTCGCAATGAGCCTGTGCATCGGACTATTTAGCAGCCGCCCTTACAGCCCAGATATGAGGTGAGTTAGGAGTACAGAGCAGTAAGCACTGTATGAGATTTGTGGAGCACGAAAAGCAAACCAAACGAAAAATATGTCACAGGAAAGACAGCAAAGTCCTCTTGGAGCACGGAAAAGAAAAGATTTCTGAGGAGGAGCTGAGAGTCACTTTGAATTGAGTTATTTGAAAAACCTCAGCCAACATCAGTTATGCTAACAAAGATAGGACAGACCTCTATAGTGGAGAAAGTCAATGCTGTCGGTGTTACCAGGAGGACAGTCAACCAGGTGATGAAAAGATGAAATTCAGATATTAGGTCTAGGATGACCTGTGGAGTGAGACGATAACGCCTTACCACCACGTCCTCCGGCATCTCAAACAAAGTGACCCTGGGTTTGAATATGAGGGTCTTCTCTGTCTTGCCCTTCTCCGACGAAGGTTTTCCTGTTTGTCCTCACCAAAAGCCAAGCGTCGCTGCATCAGGAAGTGTACCACAACAGCCATCCTGAGGCCAATGACAGGTCTCTGAAGGTGTGTGGTTTTATACAGCTCTTAATTACTTGCTTCTACAATGGTTTGCACCTTGTAAAAGGAAGTGCAAAGTTTTTGGGGGGTCAGCAATTGCCTAAGTGCAAGGCAAAATCCTTACATCTCATTATAATGTTACATCTGAATACATTTCGCTTAGTATTCCAGATCCCCACCCAATTCTATGCTATTTTTTCATCTGAATACATTTCAACATCATTTAAATGGATCAATGATGGCAAATTAATTGATTCTCTTGTGCCCATTCGTTTTTTATATATCAAAAGCAGTGTCTTTACAGGTTAGGGGATTGTGTACAATCTCACAGCCCCCCATTATAGGGGCACCACATAGACTGACTGCTGTGCAATAGGTACAGCTGCTCAGGGGGAGGCAGTGTTGCTTAACAACGTGCCTTTTACACTTTATCTTTATATTAAAATGGTATCCCAAATAGTTTCCATTTATAGCAGGCAATTCAGCACCGGTTGCTTGTTTCTAAATGGGGGTCCTTAATCCCACAAGTTCTACTGCCTTGTTCAAAATGGCTCAAACGGGATTAAAACCAAGATTTGCTGGGTTTTAATCCTTTGCTCTGAACACTAGACCAAGCCATTCATTACACGCTGTATTCCACACAGATTACAATTCCCAAGACCACGTGCTCTGGATTCAGGTGGGATTCAGGGGCAGCAGGGAGGGACATGTGTTCATGTCTCCACGTAAAAGCAAATCCTTGTGCTAATGAATACTTCACAAGCTTCTTCACTGTCAGCAGCTCTTTCCACGGGCCACTTATCCAAGTAAAAAAATTAATTAATTAATTAAAAACCTGAACAGAACATTTAGTTCATGCTTTTAGTTTTCCATCAATAACTTTGTACTTTCTGTAAAGTTATAATTGATTAAATAATTGTTGTCAGGTTTCCTTGTTAGATGAATGATTAGAATTACCTTTAACTCTTTATCTCTCAGTAAGGAATAACCTAATAGGATTTTGGTTTGACTTTAGAGTATTTGGGTCTGTACATCAGCATCAGAAGAATTAAACAGTTGTCGCAAAATCCTAGATTTTCCAAAACATCTGGTTCTTTATATAGTTCCAATACTGTTTCTTGACAGTTATACATATAGCAGCAGATTACAGCGGTGGAGAAATGAACGAGGAGTCGGTGTGTAAAATGAACAGGCACTTTAACCAACGACACACTACAACCCCAACCAGGCCCCTGCTCTCTATATGCAGCTCAGGAGGTCCTGGGTGTGGACAAGACATGAAATAATAAATAGTAAGTAATACATGTATGTAAATTAAGCACAGAGAACACAGCGATTCAGATACAGACATACAGACAAGCAATGAGAACGAACACGCAGTGCACAGTCCAGGGCCACGCCCCCCTGATAACACAAGCAATGAGAATGAACACACAGTGCACAGTCCAGGGCCACGCCCCCCTGATAACACAAGCAATGAGAGCGAACACGCAGTGCACAGTCCAGGGCCACGCCCCCCTGATAACACAAGCAATGAGAATGAACACACAGTGCACAGTCCAGGCCACGCCCACCTGATAACACAAGCAATGAGAACGAACACACAGTGCACAGTCCAGGGCCACGCCCCCCTGATAACACAAGCAATGAGAATGAACACACAGTGCACAGTCCAGGCCATGCCCACCTGATAACACAAGCAATGAGAAAGAACACACAGTGCACAGTCCAGGGCCACACCCCCCTGATAACACAAGCAATGAGAATGAACACACAGTGCACAGTCCAGGCCACGCCCACCTGATAACACAAGCAATGAGAACAAACACACAGTGCACAATCCAGGCCATGCCCACCTGATAACACAAGCAATGAGAATGAACACACAGTGCACAGTCCAGGCCACGCCCACCTGATAACACAAGCAATGAGAACAAACACACAGTGCACAATCCAGGCCATGCCCACCTGATAACACAAGCAATGAGAAAGAACACACAGTGCACAGTCCAGGGCCACACCCCCCTGATAACACAAGCAATGAGAACGAACACACAGTGCACAGTCCAGGCCATGCCCACCTGATAACACAAGCAATGAGAAAGAACACACAGTGCACAATCCAGGGCCACGCCCCCCTGATAACACAAGCAATGAGAATGAACACACAGTGCACAATCCAGGCCATGCCCCCCTGATAACACAAGCAATGAGAAAGAACACACAGTGCACAGTCTAGGGCCACACCCCCCTGATAACACAAGCAATGAGAATGAACACACAGTGCACAATCCAGGGCCACGCCCCCCTGATAACACAAGCAATGAGAATGAACACACACGTGCACAATCCAGGGCCACATCCCCCTGATAACACAAGCAATGAGAACAAACACACAGTGCACAGTCCAGGGCCACGCCCCCCTGATAACACAAGCAATGAGAAAGAACACACAGTGCACAATCCAGGGCCATGCCCCCCTGATAACACAAGCAATGAGAATGCAAACCACTGAACAGTGCTGCCGTCACCGCTACAATATTTATAATAATGATACCATGACTTGAGATAAATGTTACTATATTATGTAGCAAACATGCATTGTTCCTGAGGTCTTGCGCAACAAAGAATACAATATCGTCTCCTGCTGTTTTAAAGTTACAGCAAATGTACTTTTTAACAAATGATTACCAATATTAATGATTTACAATAGAAAAACAAATTTATTTTAACAATACTAATATTAACCACACAGGGGATTTAAAACTGGGTTCATTTCAGCTCAAGTGCTTTTAGCAGGAGGACTCACTGCTGACTGACATCTCTACCTGCCTGAGTTTGATGTTTTACGATTTATTCTGTGTTTTTTACTTGTTATTGTTAAGTCATCATTGTAAATAATAATGTGTTCTCAATTGGTTCACCTGGATAAATAAACAGGGGTGCAAATCATTTTGAAAATTGGTGCTAAACTGTGTTGAAAGTTTAGCACCAGAGAGCCTACTGATGCAAAATGATCAAACCCTGGCCTAATCAAGCTCCGCCCCCTCCCCACCACACACACACTCTTCCATGAGTTTTTAGTGTTTTAGTGGATGAGTGTGGGGGGGCATGTGAGTAGTCCAGACCCAGTGAGAAACTATCATCATCTATGGGTTGCCTGAATTTAATGTTGCTGGCGCTATAAGGTACCTAGGTATTAGAATCTAGCAGCATAGAGCCACATTTGCAGCCCTGATAAATGTTTTGATTGATTGATTGATTGATTGATTGATTGATCGAAGTGGACCAAGGGAGGTTGTTCCAGCTCTCACATCAGCGACTTGCACCAATTCATTATTTTCTTGGTGCGAAGCCCTTAAAACAAGCTTATAAATGAGACGAACACATGGGAAAAAGTATAATTAGCATCATTGCAAACGTCAGGATGTTATGCTTACTGCTGCGTTATCCGTAAATGTATAGATTTTATAGTATTGGTTACTTGGACCCCAAAATGTACCACATTTTGTCAAATGTCAATGATTGAATGTTACCATCATAACCAATATCAGTTCTAAAACAAGCAGATGGAAAAGGACTCAACGCAGTGCTAACATACAGGAAGTGCACTGAATAGTTTGAGCTCCACGGCATGACAATTACAAAATGATCCCATGTGTTTAAAAAAACAACACAAAGTGCTTTACAGATGAGCCGTTCCAGATAGAAATGCTGCATCTAGAGTACAAATGTGTAATAATGGCTGCCTGATGAAGGTCTAGCTGTTGTTGCTGTGTGCGGTGATATACCTAACTACAGTACTGTCATAACAAATATCTTCCTCTTTTAAACATCTGCATGCACGTCTTAGGGGAATGAAGCCAACGCTACACTTATGTAACTGCTTATGATGTTACATAAGTTGCATGCATGACAGAAAGCAAATTCACTGCTGCTGTTTACAAATAAACTGAGGAGGTACAAGTTACCTCTCCAATGTTGCTGGCGCTATAAGGTACCCTGGCACTAGAATCTAGCAGCATAGCGCCACATTTGCAGCCCTGATAAATGTTTTGATTGATTGATTGATTGATTGGTCGAGGTGGACCAGGGGAGGTTGTTTTTTTTCAGTTCTGGTCACCTCGTTACAAAAAAGATATTGCTGCTCTAGAAAGAGTGCAAAGAAGAGCGACCAGAATTATCCTGGGTTTAAAAGGCATGTCGTATGTAGAGACAATTCCGACCCAGAGGACTTTTTTGACCTGAAAAAAGAAACAAGGACCAGGGGTCACAAATGGAGATTAGATAAAGGGGCATTCAGAACAGAAGATAGGAGGCACTTTTTTACACAGAGAATTGTGAGGGTATGGAACCAACTCCCCAGTAATGTTGTTGAAGCTGACACCCTGGGATCCTTCAAGAAGCTGCTTGATGAGATTCTGGGATCAATAAGCTACTAACAACCAAACGAGCAAGATGGGCTGAATGGCCTCCTCTCGTTTGTAAACTTTCTTATGTTCTTATGTTCTAATAGAAGATGTGTTTGTGTTAGACCTGAACATGTAGAAATAATACATTCAATATTTCTTCTGTACATGAAAATGTTGAAAAAACTACGAAGGGCATTAAAAAACGTGAGACAGCAAGCTCTTGACAGATTTCTATTGCACAGGTTAGAGGCACTTGTGAGTTTTGCAATGTGGATTGAGATTTTCATGAAATGTCTCTCCACAGCTACATCCCAGCTGAGGCCCCATGCACAGGTCATTTTGTAAATAAAGTTCTGTTTACTGGAATACGTTTGGCAGAGATGCTAGATCACCACATCCAATATTTAAATCCCTTCAGGTAAGTGTGAAAGGAATGGCCACTATTCCAAGTTAAAATGCAAGACGCACGGTCTGCGTGACATACATGTACGAATGAGCTGCTCCACTACATGCTGTTTTCAGGGATATTGATCCCTGGGGTTCAATAATCATCTGGACAGGTGACTGAAGTGATTTGAGACCCCTCTTATTTCCAGACGATGCCTGTGTCACTCTTATTACCAGTGCTGTACTCGTAGCAGTACAAATCTTACTTTTATAAAGCGTGGCACACTCACAACCTTTTTTTTTCTTGCCAGCAGAAAGCAGTAATAAAATGGCACACGTTATCATCTTAGTGCAACCCGTGCACTGTGTTCTTTGCATCTTGTAAGGGATTTAAAAGGCATGTGAAAGGGCTCTTGTTTGACAGCACTGGGAGACCTAGGCCCTCTAAAGGATGGTTTATACTTCCGGCTGTCTGAAATTGTTGGTTTGAGCCTCCTGTGGTGACAGACCCTGTGCATCCAGTCACACTGTCCCCATCTGGAAGCCATACAAGTGTGAATTTTTGTTGTGTGTATAAAACAGCATATGTGCTATTGCATTTAAATGTAATAACAGTGTATACTGGTAGCAGGTAAGAATGCACAGATCAATGACATCATTGCATTCTGTACATACAGTAGAAGATAAACAGTCAGAACAGGGTTTGCTTGAAGCTTATAAACTCCAGTCTCTCTCCATCGTCAAGAGATTATAATGGTAAGTTCACAAGACGTCTGAGATAAAGGCTTCTGCAAGGTCTAAACCTTGCACAGCTTTCCAGTAATACAAAGGCTACCCAAGCAATTATATCTGCATAAATGACAACTGCTGGGAAGTAGCCCTGGCAAGCAGAAAAAAAGAGTAAGGATAGGTGACTTGAGACTTAAAGACCCCTTTATAAAATTCAGTTTTTATTCATACAATTTGCAGGCGACTCCTTGAAAATTGTAGCTTGGTGATTTTTATTTTGTATGTTTGAGAAGTAATGACCGCAGCAATGGTTTGGTGATCAGATGGCCGATTGCTCTTTGAGCTAGACCTTCAAGTGTGTAAAAGAAAAGCTGCAATACATGTGTGTTACAGTAGCACTTGACATCTAACCAGCGCGTGTTGCACTAAGAACAAAAAAGTAGCCTCTTGTTTGGATTCTAACATGCATTTATTAAGTTAGCTTAGAGATGAAATCATACTATTGATGTGTGTGTGTGTGTGTGTGTGTGTGTGTGTGTGTGTGTGTGTGTGTGTGTGTGTGTGTGTGTGTCCTACCTCGGAGCCTGTCTCAGGAATGCACCCCAACCCTGCTTGTGTGTACACAACATAGACTACATGGGACCTGGTGAAAGTAACTTCCTGCAACATAATGAATCACAAAAGAATGACATGGACAATGGCAGGTATTAACAAACAAAATTATTCTTTACAGGGAAACAAAACAGAACTATCTGCTGTGGTGATACCTGTTATACATGGTGTGAAGAAGCCTGATAAAAGCAGCAAAAAATAAATAAATTAATAATTCTAGCTCACATATAAGGCATTTTCAAAGGCACATTCGCTTTCGCTTTTTTTTCCTGTGGACATTTTTCTATTTAATTGCTAACTTTAAACTGCTGCTAATTATTCAAACAAAGAAAGTAGATAATTGGATGCATTTTACAGTACTGCACAATCAAAAATAAACCCAAAACAACAGGCTGTCACTGGCAAGAGACAAGTAGCTCTTTCAAGAGGAAACCAGTATAAACAACCCCTCCCCTTCCCCCAGTCTTTTCTGTTTGAAAAGATCCAAGTCACAGAAACTGGGCGCCGCCATCTGTAATAAGAAAAGAACACCTGCTTGTAATTTTGCTTTTGGTGTGGGAGGAAACAATAGAGAAAACTTGCTTGTCGTCCTTTAAAGTGTCTGTTTTTGAAAACACCATTCTATGAGTGACCATCCTCTGCCACGACCTACAAAGATATGGCTTGCTATAGCTGGCGTCGGTGCTTGGCCGCTGCCTCCAGGGCGTGCCTGCCTCTGCTGTCCTGGATGCCTCTGGTGCGTACCCCTGCACGATGGCCTGTGTGCTTGCAAACAGCACTAAATGGTAGTCACTGATGAGCTTCTCTAGAAGCTCTGAGCACTTCCTAAGACTGGCTTCCTGCTGGGCCAGGCTCTCTCCGCCACTGTTCCTGTCGATCCAGTAGAACGCGGAGATACTGTCCATTAGCAGCAGGCAGAGGGCAGGGCGAGTGCAGAGCATGTTCTCCAGGTAGTGCAGAGTGAGCAGCAGCTGGATAGTGCTGCTGCAGTGCACAAGGAAGAGTCTCCGCAGGCACTGCCGGACTGTCTCCTCGGAGCTCTGGGGCAGACGCCGTTCCAGGATGCTCACTAACCGAAGCATGTCAAAGTGGGAGTCCGTGTCAATAAACAGGACTTCCACTTCCAGTCCTCCTGCTGCAGTCGGGAGTATGCAGCGTGACACCAGGTGATACAGAGTCTCCGTCTTCCCTGTTCCTTCCGCACCATGGAACTCGATGACATCACCTGTCAAAAAGCAGCCATCTGTAAGGATACTGGTTTTAACAAGCAGGGGCTTATGCTTACAGGAAATAAAAAAAAGAAAAAAAAAAACAGCTTTCAAAATGAAAATGCTGGTACTCTCAAGCTATGTTTGACAATAAAAAAATACAAACAATTATGACTGTAGGTTTCAATGTAGTACTCAGGACATCAGTAGTTCAACTTGGCAGTGCCCTGTTTAGAAAGCAGGATAATTTAGCTGGTGCATTTGGACTGTATCTGTGGTTAAATTACTGTTAATGGTGATTTTAGGATGGTGCTGATTTAAAATAATTCACATCTCACTTACAGCAAATATCACATTTAAATATGACACTGCGTTTGTACTACAGTGGGTGCAGAATACCTCTCAAACTTCCTGTGATATAGTGTAGAATGAAAGATACATTTGCTGCAAGGTTCTTTAGCCTCGGAGGACTTTGCAAGGTTTGTCTCCTTTTCAACACTGCAGACCTATAGAAATCTAGAACAAAATGCTATTTCTTTTTATTGCTGCAGCTACATACCAATATCATTCTTTAAAGTGTTAAAACTGCTTGAAAGATTAAGCACTCTTAATACAACCAGTGCACTGTACATGAAAATGTTTTTGAAGAATACGTGCCTAACAAGCAAGCTGCCACCACCACCCCCACACACGCAGTCAAGAGAAGGTAGGCAGCTACTTCCTGGACTAACTGTGTCTGCAGGGCTTGATGCTGCATCGTGCTCTGTTACTTCCAAAGTAGTTCATTTTATATTCTGTGCTAGGGATGCATTTCTATTCAATCTTGAACAAAGAAGACTACGCGGTAATCTGATTCAAGCATTCAAAATCCTAAAAGGTATTGACATGTCGACCCAAGGGACTTTTTCAACGTGAAAAAAGAAACAAGGAGCAGGGGTCACAAATGGAGATTACATAAAGGGGCATTCAAAACAGAAAATAGGAGGTACTTTTTTTTTTACACATAGAATTGAGGGTCTGGAACCAACTCCCCAGTAATGTCGTTGAAGCTGACACCCTGGGATCCTTCAAGAAGCTGCTTGATGAGATTCTGGGATCAATAAGCTACTAACAACCAAACGAGCAAGATGGGCCGAATGGCCTCTCGTTTGTAAACTTTCTTGTGTTCTTAATATAGGCTCTACGCTGTTCCATCAGGCAGCATCTCATTATATATACTGTTTATCAATTTGGTAGCCAGAACACTTCCGGTGTGAACAGTTATTTAGGAATGCTGAATGTTTTTACTTTAATTTATTTTATTCACGCATTGTTATTTATTTAATTATAATGAAATGATGGCGTGCATATGTTGCACTGCAAACAGTATGGAAATGGCCTTGTTCACAAACAATAACAGAAAATACGCGAAAAGTCTGCACATAACACAAAAAACACTGTAACTCACTCAGAAACTCCAGAAAACACACATAACATATTAAGACGAGTACGTCACTTAAAATGTGCTGCTTAATATTAATACTGTAACAGTTATCAGGTAAAGCAGCTTGTTACTGTACATCAAGCATGTGTAGTGTGACGACCTACCTCTGTACCGGACTCTGTCTGTCTAAAATCGTGTGTCATATTGCAACAAATGTCTCATCTGCACTCTCTTTAAATAATAAACATTCAAACAGATCTGAAAATCTAACACTGCAGCTATTTCCTGATGAGTTCCTAGAGTTTCCATCCAACCCACAGAGCCAATAGAACTGCAGAACGAAGGATCACACAGAGCAGTGCTGCGTGCGCAACTCGTAATTTACGTCATGCTTCATTGATCCAATAGGGTGTGGGAGGGGGAGAACACTGAACATAGTGGGTGCGTTCACGAGACGCAGACTTGGCTAAGTCTGCGCAGATTCTGCAAAGATTCTGAAAATTCATTGGCTACTTGCACCGATTCTGTGCATAATGGCGAAAGTCTACGTGGCGTGAACGCACCCAGTGATTACCCTGTGAGAATTAATTGGCGATCCATGGCATCATGTAAACGGGCTGCAGCATATAATGATGACGTCTATTACGACTTGCGCAGGCAGCACTACCTTGTGTGAGAGGTACGCGACGTGAGACTGCGTTCTACAGCAATAACCCCCCCCCCCCCCCCCCCCCTACCCCCGTGGTAATTCTAGCGCGTGCGCATTTGGTTTTGATAAGGAAACTGAAAACAGGCGATCGATAAAGCAGGAATCTCAAAGCAACATTGGAAAATCGTGCCGGGGCTTGGGCGCTGTTTGGAAGGAAACGAGAAAGGCTTTTAAAGCTAGAGACAACACAAACAAACATACATATATTATTAAACTGCTCCATAAGTGTAGTTCGAAATGCGGTCAGTGACCAACAATTAGAATGCGTGTGTGCTGGTCAGAGCTGGGGTTGGGCTGGTTTCCAGCTGTTCTGCTGGTTGGGAAGCTGATTAAACCACTCCAGTAAAAACCCCTGTATTGAAAATGAATCTGTTTGCTGTAAACCTTGTCTGGTACTAGTTGGGTGTCTAGTCAGAGGGCAGTCCTTATTTGTTCTCATTGCAGTTATTAGCTATTAAAGGCAATTAATTGTACACCTTTAGGAACTACGCCTACACCAAAGTCTGTGAATAGGAACAGAATCAGCATTCGTGGGCTGAATGGCCTCCTCTCGTTTGTATGGTCTCTTATGTTCCCATATAGATTGAGGATCCACTTTAGGGGAAAAAATGACCTTGAAAACAAATGTGGTCTTGAAGAAATCCCTTCTGAAAATATGCACTGTGCTTCAGTTACTCAACAAACTGCTGATTTGGTACCATCAACCCTTACTCAAAATGAGGTGCACATTCGAAACAACGCCACCTCTCCACCCCAGATACAATACAGTTACTACTTCGGTTTCATTTATGAATTTATGTGAAATCACATGCGAGTCTTACCAGGCAAACTGAGTGCAGAGCCTGGTGTTTCATTGACTCACACTACCACACACTGCTGTCTGCAGTTATATCCAAAGCTGTGCAGACCTCAGACACACTTGTTTTTGTATTTTTTTGTTTATTATTCTTTACAAGGCAAAAATACAATACAAAATTCAGATACAAAAAACAAACTAGTTACTAGTTGGCTACTTTACTCTGGAATAACTTGAAAGTAAAGTTTTGTAAATCATAGTAAAAGTTTGGTGATGGACAGCCAAGCAGCATAACTAAATATGGTACAGCACGCTAAACCTAGGAAAATGCAGAGCATGGAAAAACTTCAAAACTGAAATGCAAATTTACCACTGTTAACTTTTTAAAATGTCAATTCAGAAATAAATAGAAACATTCCACTAAAGCACATCTGCCCTTTGGTGACTTTAAAAAAGTACGAAATAACAAAACAAACAACAACAACTGTGTTAAAGATGACTACTTGTGTTATTTTGGTACTTCAAGCCACTATAAAGATAGCAGCACCGCAATTCAAATTGAATCCTGGGATGCGTGTCTGAAGAGAAAAAGCACCAGCCAAGCAATATGAATCCAGCATGATCATCTGAGAACAGCCTCCTAAATAAAAGACAAGAGGGATCATTGACTAAGACGTGCCATAAATCTTCATTTCGCTGTAAGAACTTCCATTTCTCCCCCTTTTTCCAAGGTCTTTTAATCATCAAAGCACTTGGTTCAAAGTTGTACTCCCTTAAGCACTGGATTCCTTACTGTGTATTTTAAAAACCACCCTTTCCTTTCTATACGGTAGATTTTGTACAAAGGTAAATTATTCAGTGCTAATGAGGCTCAGGAATATATTAAGTGAAATCTGGTGTTGCTTTCAGATATATGGAGGTGATAACCGCAATACTAAATCAATTGAATGTCAAATTAGAATGGGGAAAATGAAGTGTCACTTCTTATTAGGATTGTAGAAATGACAACTTACCCATGGGAATGATAGCAGTCTAATTTCAATTTCTGACTAAATTACACATGTGTTCAAATGTTTAACCTTGCCCACCGAATAAGACTTAAGACTGGTTTAACGGAAACGGTACTCATGACGTAAAGCTTTGTGAATAGGGTCCTGTGCCTCTTTGTTCTTTTTCCTTGAAGAGTTTTCAGCCAAACTGGCTATGTTACTTTGACTACATCTAAAAGAGCAATTAAAACACAAGCGTTAGCAGCAACTTCCAAGATTTACTTTGCAAGGACTTGATTTCTCATGAGCAGGAATAACTAGAGCCTTGATCAACACTATTCTATCTTTAATTTCACACAGAGCATCCTTAGCTCCATGCAGTTGACTTCATCTAAGCCATTCATTAAGGAGTCAAAGAAACGTACTAGTTTATTTTATTACCCTAGTCGAATATATATAACCCTCTTTACTACCAGTGTCTGGAGCCAATATTGCATGACTGCTAATTTGGCAATTTCTCTCTTTTCAGGGCTTGCGTTGAAGGAAGATGGGAGGACAGTGATAAACGGACTGCCTCAGGTTTGTATGAGTTTCCAGTTTTCAATCAGTCTTTAATGTGGGTCTGCTCATGTGCCACTAGACTTTGTTACAAGCTCCACACAGCTACCACCTGATGATCAGCACACTGTTGCTGGTGTTTCTGCCCAGTTGTACCAGTCCTCGTGAAATCCTCTACAATTAAAACCTATTTGCTGTGGCTCAGTGTCATGAATCTAAACTAATCTAGTCTGCTGTTGCCTGTTTGGTGGTTGACAAAATAAAACAGTGGGCCGAGGTCACTCCTCTGAACAGCATGCTGTTGCCTGCAACCAATGAAGGACCACGGTTCAGGTTGCCATAGGAACAATATTCCCTGTTTGAGATTGGAACATCCGGGAATGCGCTCATATCCCTGACTTTGCCTTTGACTCGGGAAGTGTTCAGGCTGGTATAACGGTCTGTGTGGTTAGCAGGCACAGCACCGTTACTGCGATCTCTTTCTTTTTCAGATTTCTAGACCGTTTTACTAACAGTCTATTCATGATGTTTTAGGGAGAGGCGTTTCGTTAGTTCATCCAGACCATGGCAGTGCACTTACCTCCTTGTGTTGTAGACTGTGGAACTGGGTGAGTTACACAGCGAGTGCGTAATTGGCATCCGCTGTAACAGTTGTAATGCCTATATATATATATATATATATATATATATATATATATATAAATAAAGTAGTTTTCGCATTACATTTTAGTTACTTAAACGGACAAATAAGATGTGTTTTGTTATTGACGCAACATAATTAAACACTCACAACAACAGTACAGTAAATACTGTTTCAAGTATATCAAAAAGTGTTTACTATATTATCTCCATTAAACTGAAGCAGTACGGTACATACCATTTCTAAAAAAAGAAATAAAAAAAGTTGGTTGTAGTTTGTATTTTCACGCAAGCTGGAATACATATTTTCAAAATAATTTGTGCAAAATCTTTGTTGATAATTGCATGCTTTAATAAGTGATTTAAATGGGACTGTGTTGTACATGCGCAGCAGAGAACTTGTATAGCAGCTAAAGTCTGTGGCTGACTGCAGCAGTGTCTTCTTACACCGGGTCTGCATGCAGTGGGGTGATGCACAGCATCGGTGTCATGACGTCTGTACTGTAGGAGGGACTTTGACATGTGCTCATCATCCATCAGTCATCACTATATAGAAGAACTGTTTACAAAGTTATATTAACTAACTGCATTACAGCATCCTGTTTGCAGTTATGCATTTCAATAAGACATTCTTGTATTTCTTTATGGAAACTTATTGTAGAGATTGAGATTGAAATTATTTCTTGATGTTTAATTTATTTTCAACCAGTATCAGGATGAAGGGAATGCTTTGAAAAAGTTGTTATTAAAACAAACACAAAAGAATGATTGATGCTTGAGCTAACCCTCTCTTCTTTCAAGTCAGATTGGAGTTTTACCATATAGAAGTAAGTCCAGAAGCATTGTCTCTGTTGATATTATTCTACAGTCATTTGATTTGACACCTAAGACGTTTACTGTAATGTGGTGCAAAATCAATTTTTGTTCAGCTACTTGAAAATTCAAACATGAAAAACCCTTGTTCATACCAGCACTAAATGAAATATGTCTTTGCAGGCAGTAAGTGCATGCATTATGCACTAAGGGTAGGAAACATCATGTTTCTGAAAATAGGTCACAACATGAACTTCTGAATCAAGGTTACCATCCAAGGAATAGCATGAATGTCGCAGCAACCTTGATTAGGGTTAAATATGTAAGCCTTTATTTGTGCTGTTACACTTTTAATTTACTCTATACACAAGGAAGCCTCTAACTAAACTCATGAGACATCACATACTTTAAAGTAAGAAAAATCCAAATAATGTCACCTCGAGTGCATTCTAGACGTACTATTTTTTATATTAAAGCAGTATTATGCTGTGGTTTCTAAGTGCTGCATTTCTCAATAGTGCTACAGTAGCTGTATGTTCTTACCTCTACTGTACTGCTCTTCTCAAGGTGAAATTTAGAAAGTAGGTTGAGGCTCTGCTTTGAAAACACATGTGATATGATGAATGACAGACAATGGGTGCGGCAGAGCACATCCATTGTATATTTTAACACATGTATGTTAAATGCCAAATTTTAGAGCATGCAATGGTTTACAATCATTAATAATTTAGGCAATTGTACTGGTATGGCTTAATAAAAGAGATCTGTTTTTCTTTTAGGGTTAAAGCAACATCATAAGTTTCAAACTGAGCTATAGTCAAATAAACCTGGAGGTCCTTGAAATTCAAGATGCATTCAGTTTGTGCATTTAAGTCATTAATATCTCAAAGTACACACCATTATGTGTGTGTGCAGCATGCTCTGCGCAGATATTATTTGTATACATTTTCTTATTTGGATGTTTGCTGAAAGCTTTCGACGCGTATAACTTATGAACGTCCTATTGGAATGATCTGAGGCTTAACAGTTGTAAAAGAGATTTTTAAAGAAAATGCCCTACTGTTTCTTGTCCTGTGAACAGTGTTGAACTTTGCTGTTGTTTGTCTCTTGATCTCTCATTTGCAAGTACAATTGCTGCTTTAGTTTGTATTTGATTAACGTTTTTTTTTTCACAGTAACTCAGAGGGAAATAATTATGCAAAGCAGGACAGTATTGAATACCCTCCAGCTGCAGGGATGCACTAGTGGAGACGTTTGTCCTTTTGTCACACTTTAGAAATTGACATATGCTATCTAGAAAACCACGTGTCCAATTTTGTTATTAAACATGGTTAGGCCAAAGGTATTAAGAGTGTCAGAATCTGGGGCTGTGCACATTTGTACCTTGTAGTACAATATTTAAGTTGGATAGAAGCTTGAGGGTATATTGTGCAATGGTTTCTAACAGGATTTTAAGCAAATGCACTCAGAATTTTACTTGGTTAAGCTGTGCTGTTTATGTAAATGTAAAGAAAATTCACAGCAATGTTAGTACTTGGAATGTATTTGCTGCTGTACCTAGTTTGTGTTGTGAACCCTATTAAAATAACTGTTTAACATCTGCCTGTTTTCAGATACACTAAAATTGGCTATGCTGGTAACACTGAGCCGCAGTTCATAATACCATCATGTAAGTATTTATAATTCAAAGTATATTATTGGTAACCACTGTCTTTTGTGTTCAGTAAATTAAGTTAGTGTTCAGGGATCTTATCATAGTTAAAATGCCAACTAAGATTTCTTTTGAGAATGGAAGAGCTTTTAAAATGTTTTTTTCTTTTCAAACAGTATATATATATATATATATATATATATATATATATATATATATATATATATATATGAAAAATCAGTGAAGTGTTGCTGACAAGCAGTTCATCTCTTTTCAGGTATTGCCATCAAAGAGTCAGCAAAAGTTGGCGACCAGGCACACAGAAGGTTGATGCAGGGAGTGGATGATTTAGACTTTTTTATTGGAGATGAAGCTATAGATAAGCCAACTTACGCAACAAAGGTGATCACATTTTATTTAATGTACATATTTCACATGTAAAACTATAGCTGAATTAAGATGATTTATCTTTTATAGCCTCAAGGTTTTTCCATGACAGTGATTAAATTGGTTAGACTCGTTTACGGGTTATGCAAACACAAGACAGAATTATTGTGGGCACAGATTTGGATCAGATGCCAGCCTGTGATACTGATGCCCACTCTCTTACATCACATTGAGCAACATTCTAGAATACTCATTAGAAGAGCCAACCTTCCTAATATACAAAACCAGCCTGAAAAATTATGAAACCCACATAAACGCTTGGTTTGTTTAATTATCTTTAATTGTCTCCTGCAGGGAATTAAGATCCTGGTGATGGCAATATTAAACAGACTTAAGCTGGATCCTACACATATAGTTGCTGAAAATGTTGCACAACCAGGATGCTGTTATTACGTCTGTTATTGCAGAGGTTGAATCCCAGTTCCATGATCTCAAGATAATCCTGCAAACAGACCTTGGCCTCACATTTTAAACGTTTTCATTTTAAGTTAACACCAAGTTCTCTCTATTCAGGAAATACAGCTGTTCTGTGGAGGGTGGGAGGGGGCTAACCCCTCACAGTTTGGAAGCACATATCTTGCTAACCATTGTCGAGAGAGTTGGAAGTTTGGATTTTGTCCCACTTGAGATGGAATGACCTCTCTGTGTGGGTATTTGTTATGATGATATTCTTGCTGTGGACATGGATCATGATGTCCGACTCTTTCATAATGCTTTCCCCTAAAGTGTGAACTTTATATTCTTGGCACTGTATCTGTAGGCTCATGACAGACCTTGTTTCTTAGTGGCTGGTGCAAAGACATTTCTCCCTTGGGGGTTTTGTTTACTGGAAGGTACAATTAGATGTAACAAGGTCTAATCGTTTTTATGTAAGATCTTTTGTGACCCATCTGGTTAGACATACTGTACATAGTAGATACACAATGGCAATGCTCGGATTATAGAATTCAGGGCTTCAGTGGGCCATTAAGATACCACTGAATTGAGTTTTTTTTTCTGGGAATATTTTTTGTACCATATTAATTTCACTACTTTAAATAAAAAATGTGATTTGTTTTTAAAAGGGAATGGGCAGTTAAAGCTATCTGTAGTGTAGAGGTACCCCATATTGAGACTCCTTGAACTTCATATCAGTTGTGTGCTCAAAGTAACATTGATCCTAATATGCTGTCTGCAGTATGACATTAATCAAGTACTGTTTTTAATACATTTTGACTTATTTAACTCAATTAAATTTATTGACGCTCAAAAGGAAGAAATGTGCATAATAGGCCCGGGTACTAATTCCTTTCCTGCATTGAAACCAAACACTCTATTTCTTGTCTGTCTTTAGTGGCCAATAAGACATGGTATAATTGAAGATTGGGATTTGATGGAAAAGTTTATGGAACAAGTAATATTTAAATATCTACGAGCTGAACCAGAAGACCATTTTTTTCTAATGGTAAGTAGCAGAACCAAAATAAATTGTTATGAGTAAGTATCTGTTACTGCTCCAGGAACAGAAATAGTGGAGTTTACCTTAACTGTAGTTTTATTGGATTCTATGTTATTTTTTTTTTAAAGAATACACATTTGATTTCAATCAGAGGCATAAGGCAGACACTGTCTTGCTTGCTATAATTTTTTAGTTTTAGTTTGTTTTTTAGCTGCTCATTATGTTTAAATGGAATGCTCTTTGGAAGGCAGACGTGCTGTTATGCAAACCGCGATGCATACACAGTGTCACTGTGCAGCAGTACATTTCTCTGAATATTTAAACTAGTATGATCATTTTTAAAAGAATAATTTATTTTCAAATAAGTGAGAAAGAGCAGTAGTACAACAGTAAGAATGTGTAATGATGTAATGAAAATGTTTTTGCATGAGACGCTTCTGTAAATATGCTTTTCTGATCCCAGATTTCAAACCCATTAGGTTTCCATACAATAGTGCTGCTGTCCTGTATATGCCTTTCTGTTGTATTTCAGACAGAGCCTCCTCTGAACCCTCCAGAGCACAGAGAATACCTGGCAGAAATCATGTTTGAATCGTTTAATGTACCAGGCTTGTACATTGCTGTGCAGGTACATACATTACAGAGTATTGTATAAAACCAACACCAAGCCTTCCCTTTTCATGGAAAGATACATTGAAAAGGAAAGCTGAATCTTTTTTTTTTAACTCCTTGTTTTAGGCCGTTTTGGCTTTAGCAGCGTCCTGGACTTCAAGGCAAGTTGGTGCGCGGACACTTACAGGAGTTGTCATAGACAGCGGGGATGGTGTTACTCATGCAATTCCAGTGGTAAGATATGGAGGGCCACTTATTAAACTACTTTACTGTATAACTGGAATGGGTAGACATTTCGTTTCCTGGATGCATGTGTTGTGCAAAGCTTTCATATTCTAAATTGGTCTAAATTGCATGTTTAATATAAACCAGCAGTGTTTACGCCAGTGCATACATTAATGAATTCAATTACAAATGGCTATTACATAAGTGTTTGAATATTATTTTTAATTGGAGGAAAGCTTGTGGGGTATAGAGTATAGGTTATGGAAAGATTAGCACGTGGACTGGTTTGTAAATCCACCAGAAATGAAACCTGGTGAATGAGTGCCACGTTGTCTTTAACAGTTCATTCATACTGATTGCTACCCGAAGACAGCCAGATCGGTGGAGGGGAGGAGTTGTGAGTTTTGTTAACCTGTTGTTTTCTGTCTTTCCTCAGGCAGAAGGTTATGTCATTGGGAGCTGCATAAAGCACATCCCCATTGCAGGCAGAGATATCACATATTTTATTCAGCAGCTCCTGAGAGAGAGGGAGATAGGCATTCCTCCTGAACAGTCATTAGAAACAGCAAAGGCAATCAAGGTAATTTACTGATTGGTCATGCAGGGAAATAGAATTTATTTCGGCACAGTGAGCGAACCAACCTATGACAATTTAACTTCTCGCTAGCAATTTATTTCTTGATTTGTAATATGTAATGCAAACAACCCCACTGGTATTTGTATCCACATAGACATTGGAAGAGTGGTCTGGCAATTAAAGGCTTCTGGAAATGATGTGACTATAGGTATAAACAGTCTAGTGCAATAATGGTTAGCTACTTGAGGTTGTAGGTTTTTTTTTGTCTGTTACTTTATTAAATTGTATTTTATCTTTTTATGAACTGTTGTTCACAAGCACACTCTCAAAATGATGGTTATTTTTATTGTTTACTGAAATTCGCATATGAAATATATTATTAGGCCTATATTAATCCTTAATTCAGAGGGGCATCCTCAATATCATCATCACCCTTGCAGCATTACAGTATGTCATTCAGAAACAAATATAAAAAGCGGTTCTTTATCTTTTCATCTTTGTTACATATGACTTGTGTGATTCAGAAATGGTCATGCTTTTGAAAACCAGGACATTTAATCTACATATTACATGTGCTGTAATGAATCGTCCCATAGCCGAGCTGGGTAGTGAAACGCTGTTTATGTAATTAAATGGTATTTTGTTTTCGTTTGTGTGTGGTTTTTGTTTTTAATAGGAAAGGTATTCCTACATCTGCCCAGATATCGTTAAAGAGTTTTCGAAATATGACGCAGATCCTGATAAATGGATCAAGAAATACAAAGGTATTAATGCTATCAACAAAAGGGAATTTCTAATAGATGTTGGATATGAGAGGTTCCTTGGGCCTGAGATCTTCTTTCATCCAGAGGTAAGGAAACATTACTTTTTTTGTGCATCATTCAAGTTTTTTGCAGAAGAGCACCACCTGGTGGCTACAATATTATATGCACATTGAATATATTTGCTGATCATAATAAAATGCAGCAGAAATGCTTCTTGCAATATGACACTAAAGTTTAGCCAAAATAAGGCCCTTTAGTGTTTCTTCTTATAAAGTATCTTTAAAGGGTTACCTTTACTGTACATATGTTCTCTCCTACACTTTCTGTATTGAAAACATGAAAGCAGCAAGTCTGATAATTTCATATAATAACTTACCGTATTCCTTTGAATTTAAGATGTGCATTTTTAACAGTTTTTTGCTTCTCAAACATACCCTGCATCTTAAATTCGAGTACAGTATAGTGATGAGTGTATAAAATCGCCAACAAAAGATGTGACTATCCGAGTACACAAACAGCAACGCGACTGGCTGACTTTTACTGCTGATAAAAGACAAACATAAGAACATAAGAAAGTTTACAAACGAGAGGAGGCCATTCGGCCCATCTTGCTCGTTTGGTTGTTAGTAGCCTGATCTCATCAAGCAGCTTCTTGAAGGATCCCAGGGTGTCAGCTTCAACAACATTACTGCGGAGTTGGTTCCAAACTTCCTGAGGAATTCCAAGAGAAACGTTTACAATTTCGGTATTTCTAACAAACAATACCAACTTGGACAGATTGGAAATCCTGATCAGACCCCATATTTTTTGACATGCCAAGCAATACCACAGTACTTCAATGCTGTTGTGGTTGCTGTGTTACTGGGATGCCAGTGAGTGGTGGTATGTTTTGACGGTCGGTGGTTCCTACAGAACAGTATCCTAATCCCAACACTGAACAATGACCACACCAGCCCCGTGCACACATACACACAAAAAAACACAAAAAAAGCTAAATGTATCTATTCCAGTTTAGTGAAAATGGGTGGTGATCAGAACCCCTATATGATAACTCCCTTTGTTGATGTTAAACATAGGTCATCATAGCACCTTGTTTCTTTAAATTTTCATTACGTCAAATAATATCAATAATATCCAAACGATATAATTCTCAAAAACCACCAGACACAAACAAGCTAGCTCCACAGAGTTCTTAACTAAACAAAACAAAATATCAATTAGAAGCAGCTACATGACACAAAACAATTGACAGCATCACTTATGTGCAGGTTGTTTTCTTTACATTCATGTGCTGCTCCTCTTTCTTTTAGTTGTTCAGACTCCAGACAGGTAACTTTTTGAGTTGGTTCTTGGTTCTTGTTTTAAATTCGGCAGTCTCCCCTGTGTTAGCCAACAGATGACGGCCAACTATGCCCACACCCTGCGTTTTTAAAAGCCCTTAGGACTGCCACAATGTGCACGACAGAGACGCCATCTTAAGTATTATACAGTGTGCAGCACAACAAACAAGCTCTGTGGTTAATCTACAACAACACTGTTTTTAAGCATAATTGAGGTTGTATCTTTGTAAATGCATATTTATTTGACGTTTTATTGTTCCCTCAAATTGAGGTTGGTAAAGTTGGACTGCGTCTTAAATTCGAGGGCGTCTTAAATTCGAAGGAATACGGTAGTTAAGATAATAATAATTCTGTTTATATATTTGTTTTCTCCTGCTATCGCAACCATATGTTTTGCTGTATCTCTTGTAGTTTGCCAACCCTGATTTTATGCAGCCCATTTCAGACGTAGTTGATGAAGTAATACAGTATTGCCCTATAGACGTCAGACGGCCATTATACAAGGTAAAATTATTTTATTACATATCAACTTCCTTAAACCAAAAACTCAAGAAGAGAACAGAAGAAATATAAAACTTCATAGTCTGGCCAGCGACGACAAACATTACCAATATGTATAAACTACACAACTGTATGATATACTATGGTGAACTGACTATAGTGTATTTTAAATTTTTTTGCCATAGCAATTGGTGTTAAAAATGTACCAAGTGCTTCTTTTACATACTCAGTGCTGCACTTCCCAGTCCCAGAATTTCAGAGACATTGGTTTAGACCATATTGACTGACGTTAGGTTTGTAAAGTTCTCTTTGCAAAAACACAATGATAACATTGTGTGTTCTAACGTGATATTTATCCTCTGTGATATTTATTGGCCATCCTGGGACAGAAAATCATCCCTAACATTGTTTTTCATGGCCCGATGCTGTACCCAGAACACAAAGGGCTGGAGTGACAAGTACCGCTTTGTAATTCTGGGGTTGTAGTCCTTTATTGTTTGGAGCCACTTTAATGGTACATGGTTGATTCATCAGAACAAATCCCAGGGGATGAAAGAATTCAAACAGACATTTTATGGCTAATCACTCTCTGTCAAGGAGAATCTTGTCTTGGGAAATGGGTTTCCTACTCAGAAAGAGAACACGGTGCTCAGCCCCGTCTGTCTCCTGGCACAAAGCAGTTTGCTGGCAACCCAGCTGCTCCGAGGGGCTGCAGGATCGCTGCCAGCCTATTGAGGCGATTTCCCCAATCCTCAAATAACTACGTTGAGACAGGATGGTTGAGTGATGACGTCCCAGACCAGAAAGCTGACAGAGAGACACAGGTACCTGCGAGGTTGAAAGCGCTGGTGGTGCCATTTTTATTGTAACAGAAAATACCCCCCCCCCCCCCCATATACACGTGGCCATCTCCGAATCAACACCAAATTAATTCAGAGATGCCACATTCTGCACGGGGTTTAGTGGGATGGGACTTTAACCCCATTCACTTGTTTTAAATAAACACAAAATACCTTTTAAATCATAATACAATACATTATTTACAGGCAGGGCTTTGCCTGATGGCACACGCTTCAGAGGACAGCGTGTTTTTGTCTTCGCCACTCCCGAGTCAGTGTGGGGGTGGTAGCGGTGAGCTGAGCCTAAAAATAACTGGCTATTCCAAATTGGGGAGAAAATGATAAACAATTGGCGACTACTAAATTAAAATAAATAAATATGCAGCTGCATAGACCTGGTGACACCTCAGCAACTTCTCCATCAGCCTCTGAAAAGTAGCTGGGGCTCTGTGCATGCCAAAAGGCAACGTAGTGAATTGATGTAACCCTTGAGGTGCTGCAAATACATTGGATATGAAGCCTGGGCCTCCCTGTTACAGTCATCGATCAGGTAATACCACGAGCAGTGAGGGAATATCGCCATGTCGCTGACGCATTGGTATGTGATCAAGTGTGGCAGAAGCAAATCCATGTATATTATCAGACCCATGTGCACAAACTTTATCATCCAGATGTAGTACCATTTTAAATCTGTGAAACTGGGCTGTTTCTTCATTTGACACATGAGCGTTTCAATATATGTGTTTAAATCCCTGTTTACTGTTTTTTTTTAAATCTATTTACTTTTTTTCAATTGGAGCATGATCAACAGGATTTAACATTCTAAATGTATTTCTGTTTTTAAACACTTTTTAAAATGTAAATTCAGATAAAGACACTGTATCAAAGCCCCAGTAATTCTGTAAATTCTGTAAATGAATAAAAAGATTTAAATAGGTGTGTTGCAGGACGGCTCGAGTGGTGACATACCCAGACCAGGAAGCTGATACAGACACACAGATAGGTACTGCGAGCTGGTGCGCGAAACAACAGAAATAAACAAAACGCTTTTACAAAAACTCGGCTCACAGAGCCAAAACAAAAGGTTTGACAAAACAAAGTCTCAAACACAAAAAGTTTCTTTTCTTTAACCTTTCCTTTCTTTCTTCTCCGCTCTTGTACCTCCTTCCTGAGCACAAGCAACGTGCTCGTCTTTCCAGCATGCATAGCAATTGTTTACTAATTGTTTACTTTCTGTTTACTTTGGTTTTACTTCTCCCCGCTGTCTCGTTCTCCACTCTCTGAACACCCACCCCAAAATAATAAATTCCTCAGCAGGGCTTTTCTGCCCTGCCACAAGGTATAATACATTGTCTTTCCTTAAAAAGATTACATTTATGATACCATCCACACTTTGATTGCACTGTATACAAGCTAGGTGGCACTGTATGACTTAAAAAGACCTGATGTGGAAAACATTCTGCTACATAGACATGTACAAAGAAGTAAATCCTACAAAAAAATGAATAGATATACACCAAGGAAATTGAAGAGACAAGACAGGATAACTTGTTTACACTGGGCTGCCAAATTTAGGGCGTGTCATATGCATAGCTAATAAGGAGATTGGTCCACATTGCTTTGGCAGTTCATGGAGCATTTCAAAAGGTTGTTTTTCAGAATGTGAATACATGTCTTCATAACAATGCATCTGTATCAGGGGTATATATTTAAATGTATTATCTGAGACACATATGAGTATTTGTGTTCTAGCCACCAGATAAGAAATGAAATCTTGAAACGAAGTGAACAACTCAGAGGAAGATTGAAGACAGACTCTGGAAATGAGCTTGACCTTTCTTACAGTGTATGGAAAAGAAACCGTGTAAAGCTCAATTAAACTTCATGGAATTCTATCAAACTGCATCTGCTTAGCAACACAGCATACTTTGAAATTGTGTGATTCTTTCATTGGCTATAAAGTTACTGATTCTGCAGCGCTGAATACTAAGTGTTTTTTAGTGAAGTGCCTTGAAAGGGAAGGTGTTGAATTTAATGTTTCCCAGATTTTCTCCTGGCCTGCACGAAACTATTGCAAATCATTGCCCCATAGCATAGGCCCTATTGCATTGCTGTTGTAGTCACACTAAAGGTGATTTGGTGAGGGTAGGCAATTAATAGATTTTATGGATTTTTCTTCCCAACCCCATTAACAACACTTTGACCCCTGTTATGAGAGATGGCCTATTATTATTATTATTATTATTATTATTATTTTTATTTTTTTTTCTTATTAGACGCCCTTATCCAGGGCAACTTAATTGTTACAAGATATCACATTATTTTTACATACAATTACCCATTTATACAGTTGGGTTTTTACTGGAGCAATCTAGGTAAAGTACCTTGCTCAAGGGTACAGCAGCAGTGTCCCCCACCTGGAATTGAACCCACAACCCTCCGGTCAAGAGTCCAGAGCCCTAACCACTGCTGCAAACTCCCCAGTAGCCAGTATGTGCCAATATCTAGTACTGATTATTAACTAGTTTGTCAGTGGTAAAGGATATTTTAATGTCAATTCCCGGTTTGTCCTTTCTCCAGAGGACTAACTACTGACCGCGCTGAGCTGCGCTACTCCCCTTGGTGTGAGTGATCATGAGCCACCCTCGCCTTCTTTTGACAGGAGCTAGGGGGCAATTTTTTTAATGCTAGAAAATTATCATTATCCACCTTTTCTTTGAAGTAGGGGTAAACCAGATTTCTTATCCCGGAATGTCCTAATTGATTTAATTGACTTGGTCAATTCTCCAGTGGATGTTCACACAAATTACAACAAATTTCACACAATTGAAAGATATGAGGGAAATCATTGTTTTTTGCAGACTGGAAGCTAAATCAACTTGTTATCCATGAAAGACAGAACAGCACCAAAAGATGCTTCCCCCTAACCTATCACCGTACCCAGTAGGTGCAGTGTATTTGCTAAGGTTTCACTTGATGGCTCCCTGCGCACTTTCATCTAATTGGGCTCTACATTTGTGAAGTACATGTTGTTATCCCTCCTATTCCCTTCATGGAATTAAAGTGTCAAATGTAAATGTTTAAATGTAGAAGTCAGCTAGGATTTTTTTAAAATTTGATGACCTTAAATTATGCTTGCTCAAGGCTATAGAAAATATAGGTTGTTAGTTGAAAAGCAAACTGAGATTTCCGAGCTGCAAGGGATGCCTTGACAGGTGTTTTTTGTTGTCACCATTTGGGAGCCACCATTGAGAAAGTGATTGAGCTATCACTCTGAAATCCATGCATGTCCCCCGGGTTTGATTCTCTGAAACATGGAACTCAGAACCGTACCTTATAGGTTGTCAGAAAACAGAATCTAAAGTGTGTCATTTCAAAAGCATTCGCAATGCACAGTGCGTGATGCAGTGACCTCTCTCTGGATGTTATATATATATATATATATATATATATATATATATGACTAATTGTAAAATGCATGGATGTTTCCTTTTTCTTTTTATTGTTTATTGTAGAATATAGTCCTTTCAGGAGGATCCACAATGTTCAGGGACTTCGGACGACGTTTACAGAGGGATCTGAAGAGAGTGGTAGATGCGAGGTTAAAACTTAGTGCCGAGTTAAGTGGTGGCAGGATAAAGGTATGTCTTTAAAAGAAATGCAATCCTGGTATTAAAATGATGTGGGGGTCTGACTATAGATTAATTACCTGTATCTCTGGAGCTTTACTGTTGGGCTGCTGGTATATACAGGGTTATTCATAATGCAACACACCAAAGGATGTTTACAGGAAGACGGGCACATAAAACATGTTTTTAATGAAATATGCTGTACAAAGAAACTAAGCACATACAGAGGGCATTTGTTAAATATGTTCAAGTATAAAACTCTTTTTTTTTTGTTTGTTCAGCCCAAACCAATTGAAGTTCAAGTGATAACACATCACATGCAGCGTTATGCAGTGTGGTTTGGAGGATCCATGCTGGCTTCAACAGTAAGTACAAATCTCATAATTCTTCCCAAAGTTGTAATCTAATACAGTATATACATTATATATAGGGCTTCTGTTTTTCAGTGCTTATTTTTACCTATTTTTGAATGATGTAAATCCTTTTTTTTTCGGGGCTTTCACTTTTTACTGTATGAAATTACTGTTTTCGGTTACTTTCCAAAACTCGTAGGCGTTCTTTTCTGTCACAATATGTGTTGTATAGTAACTTGACAGTATTTCACACTTCAATTGTACCTTCGTTCCTTTGCTGTCTTCCCCAGCGAAATCCTTATGGTCACAGGCATATTCTTCTGGGGGGTTTGTGTGTTTAGGCATTTTTTTTTTACATTTCGCCATAATTTGTAATTCTGTTTTAAATCCCACGAGTGTAAAAATACTCCCCATCGAACTGTAATATAGCTTTAAATCTCCCGAGCAAGAACAATCCTCCTTTTCTAATTGTAATCTCATTTTAAATCTTGCACCCGTGTTACAATCCTCCAATAGAAATGTATTTTATTTGCTTGTTTTTGTAACCTTGTGTTTTATTATTAATAGTAATTTCCTGTATTCTTCAATTGTTTTATTTAGATTTAGATGTTATTGTTATTATAATTAATAATATAATCCTGTTTTAACCGACATGAAAAGCGCTTTGAGATACTGTGGTATGAAAGGCGCTATATAAATATAATAAATTGAAATTGAATATTACTGTTCACACTTGTAATGGCTTGAATCAGATGGAAATGACATCAAGATTAGCTATACTGTTTAGTTATTCTTATACAGTATCCTGTGGAAGTATGAGGCTGTGGTTAATAAAGAAGGTTAGGGTTCATATCCCTGGCCCAATGGTTTATCATCAGACACAATAATAATAATAATACTACAAATGTACAGATTATTATTATTATTATTATTTATTTCTTAGCAGACGCCCTTATCCAGGGCGACTTACAATCGCAAGCAAATACAAATACATTCAAGTGTTACAATATAAGTCATACAATAAGAACAAGAAATACAATAATTCTCAAGTGTGACAAACCACAATTCAATAATACAGCAGATAATAGTGAAAGTTACATCAGGATATGATTAAGTAGTGATAGTTACATCAGGATATGATTAAGTACAAAATACTACAGATTAAACACTTGGGAGATTACAATATTAATACAGGTACAGGATTAAATGCAGTAAAATAGGGGGGCAGATAAGAGCAAAATAAAGCATATTTAAATGAAGGGTGATAGTGTCCCAGGATACAACAGAGGAGTTCTACAGGTGCTGTTTGAAGAGGTGAGTCTTAAGGAGGCGCCGGAATGTGGTCAGGGACTGGGCAGTCCTGACATCTGTAGGAAGGTCGTTCCACCACTGCGGAGCAAGGGTGGAGAAGGAGCGGGCTCGGGAGGCAGGGGAGCGTAGCGGAGGTAGAGCCAGTCTTCTAGTGCAGGCGGAGCGGAGAGGTCGAGTGGGGGTGTAGGGAGAGATGAGGGTCTGGAGGTAGCTGGGTGCAGTCTGATCAAGGCATCTGTAGGCTAGTACAAGAGTCTTGAACTGGATGCGAGCGGTGATCGGGAGCCAGTGGAGCGAGCGGAGTAGTGGAGTAGCGTGGGCGAAGCGAGGTAGATGAACCAGATGAACCAGCTTTATATCATGATTGCCGTGCAGGCATAATTTGTGATATAAAGCGAGTCATGATATAAACCGGGTTTCACGTTTGTCTATGACAGCACATTACGAGTGCATGAAAAAAAAGAAAGAAAACTAACGGTGAATTAAAGAGCAGTGTTTTTATACTGTACATTTAGTCATTTATACAAATGCATCTAGTTTACTACAGGACAAATTCGTTGTGTATCATTAGCATTTGACAGGCTGCACAAAATGTCAGTTTATCAGCCGAGATGATTATTGGTTGGTATTTGCGTTGAAAATTAATTATATCCTGTGGTTACCTAGTAAAGCCCAGCCACCCAGTATTTGACAGTTTGTGAGAGAACCCATGGTGCACGGCGAGTGGTTTTAGAAGAAACATGATAATAAATGGGGTATGATATTAAGTGAGGTGATCTGTATATGAACTTTTTTTTTTTTTTAATTTGCATTTCTTTTCTTTTGCAGCCTGAGTTTTTCCAAGTGTGCCACACTAAGAAGGATTATGAAGAATACGGTCCCAGTATCTGTCGCCACAATGCTGTTTTTGGAGTCATGTCATAATGTTTGCCTTTCAGTATTTAAACCCCATAGGATAAATAGCACAGACAGAGCGATATTTACTACTGCAGGAACTTGAAATGCTGATGGGGAGCTGGGAAGCTCCTCCTGCAGTCAGAGCCTTTTCAAGTGAAGCCATTATGTGCTGCCTGTTTTCCAGGATCTCTTTATCGTCCTTTGTAACCAGCAGAGCATATTAGAGTTGTGAAAAGGTTAATTTACTATTTAAATATTTGAGGTCTGAATGAGGAGGAAGAAATAAAAAAAAAAACAATCAAATCAAATAAAGCAGGGAGTGCTTTAATATTGTATATACAGCGAGTCCTAATCCTTAACATGCACAACAGATTTGTGTTTATATTTCATAGCATTTTATATTGCATAACGACTGACAGAATTATCAGCATTGGAATGGTACTTCAGGGGTGCGGTGGGGTTTTGAAACCAAAAAAGTGTCTAGTTTAAGTTCTGAAGCATGTGAATATTTAGTAGGTTTTAATTTATCTTTCAAATGATTTTGTTTAATCGATGCTTTGCAGACTGTTACTGTATAATGCTATTTTTCAGAAACGTACGTGTGTGTGTGTGTGTATATATATATATATATATAGAGAGAGAGAGAGAGGAATGTAACTTTTATTTATCAGTGCTGTGCAATCTGTTTGGATTTTTCGTTAATCTATAACAATAAAGCAAGTAAGTTAGTACTTGGAGGTTGCTTGCTGACTGGAGGCTGTAACAGCTATCTTGGACTGTTGTTAATAAAGGCCCTTCACATATTCTATAGTGGGTTTCTTTCTTTTTTTGTCAAAGATAGCTACCTTTTCATACATATGCCTTTCTACTGTCCGAGACCTGGACAAAGTGTTTGACCACCCCCTTGTGGAATACCATGTCAGGTGCTTATTTGCAGAGTTCTGATGGTACAGCCCAGTTTGAATCCCAGGAGAGACTTGTCTAAATTCACGGTATGATAGCAGTACAATTTTAGTGGGTAGAGCAATATGCAACAGTGCAGAGCTAACCAGATATACAAAAACAACCATGTGGAAGGACAGAAGGGAGAGCGTGTGCTGCTGCCAGGTCTTGTAGCCGCAATGGCTTTCCAGTGTCATCCACGCTGAAGGTAGCCCAACAAAAATACGAATTCAATGGCTGGGTATGCTCTTTTTCCTGAATGTTGTATTTGCTATATGTCCGTTTGCATTCTTCCAGGAAATTTTAAGTTATACTGCAATGTATATATCACGGTTTTTCATGACATATCTCGTTTGTGCCAAAAATGTTTACATGATCTATAAATAAGATAGCAATAAGAATACTGTAGCTAGTTCAACATATCAGAGCTACTACATGCTCTCTTGATCCTATTCCTACAAAACTATTACAATAAGTTCTTGGTGTTATTAATACCCAATATTTTAAAAATTATAAATGGTTCACTATCCTCCGGTATAGTTTCCTCAGCACTTAAGGTAGCTGTGGTAAAGCCTATGCTTAAGAAACACAATTTGGACCCTAAAGTCCTTGATAACTATAGGCTAATCTCCAACCTGCCATTCTTAGATAAGGTTCTAGAGAGAGTTGCTGCAATTCAATTACAAACATTTCTAACTCTTAATGGTATATTCAAGAAGTTTCAGTCTGGTTTTCGTGCTGCACACAGCACCAAGAAGGCCCTTGTCAGAGTTGTGAATGATCTGCTGATAAGCTCTGACTCGGGCTTTCCATCAGTATTAATTTTTTTGTTTCTGAGTGCTGCCTTTGATACTGTAGACCATTCCGTCCTACTGAATCATCTTGAAAGCACAGTAGGACTTGTCCTGTCGTGGTTCTAATATTATCTTTTTGATAGGTTTCAGTTCATCTCTATTGGGGAGGTAAAATCGGCATTATTGGACGTTGTCTGTGGTGTTCCACAGGGCTCCATTCTAGGTCCCTTGTTAGGTGACATTACATGAGATTGACCCTTGCAGTCTCTCATCAAAACATAAACTAGAAATTAAGAGTTTGGGGGTTATCTTTGATCCTGATCTATGATTTGAGACTCATATTAGGGAAGTTACTAAAGTATCTTTTTACCATTTGAAAAATATAGCCAAACTTAGAAAAATTATTTCCGTATCTGATGGCGAGAGACTAATGCATGCCTTTGTTTCATCTAGAATTGATTGTTGTAATGCACTTTTTTTCTGGTGTCCCAAAACATGTGGTATCCTGCTTGTAGCTTGTTCAGAATACCACTGCTAGAATTATGACTAAAACCAGGAAAAGTGAACGTATTACCCCTGTTTTGGCCTCTTTACACAGGTCCATGTGCAGTATAGAATTGATTTTAAGATTGTGCTGTTAACTTACAAGGCACTGAATGGATTAGTACCCAGTTATTTGCAGGAGTTACTGACCCTGTATCTTCCAAACCACACTGAGATCACAAGATGCGAGGCTGCTGGTTATTCCTTGGGTCAACAAAAGCAACATGGGAGGTAGGGCTTTTTCTTGTAGAGCTCCTAAATTATGGAATGCTTTGTCTTCGTTTGTCAGGGACAATTCAAGACTAAAAACACACTTTTTAAAATGGCTTTCTTATCTTAGTGGGTTTTAACGTAATTTTAAAATGGCTGCATTTGTATTATGTGTATACTGTTAATTAAATATGTTATTTAAATGGTCTGATTGTTGTACGTGTGACATGCTATACACATGTATTGTGGTTTGTTCTTTTTTTCTGCTATGTACTGTACAGTGCTTTGCAATACTTTTGTATAAAAAGCGCTATATAAATGCAAAAAATAAATAAATAAATAAATAGGGGCGAGGCTCAACCCGGTACAGACCAAACCCACCTTTCACTAAATGTTCTGCAAGTTTTCCTCCCCGCCTCCTCTGCAGCTGTGTCTCCCTTCTGGGGGTCGGTGGTCCTCCATCACCTGACCTTGGTTGACCGCTGACCGATGTTGGAGGTCGCACCTCAATTGAGGGCGTCTCTTGCTGGATCAGAAGGTGAGATCCTGGGGCAAACAGTTTAATCATCCCACACTACATTTCATACTACATGTAGCAATGCTCTGCCTCGATCATTGAATGCTTTCTCAGAACATCTGATGGAGCGCCTGACCAATTTATTTACATGCATTTTGAATCTGTCAGTATTAGTTTCTTAAAATATATTTTTAAATAAATGTAGACAACCACGGAAATAAAAGTTTTCTGTTCAACATATTTAACTATTCTTCATCAGATGCTTTTCTATAAGAAAAAGATGAATGAAATGCCCTTAAGGAGATTCCAGTTCTTCTTGAGCAGTGGCCATCCCTTTGGGGATGAGGTTGAATTTTAAACAAGCTATTTTAATGCACATGATCAGTCCACCAGCAAATGTGTGGAGCAACTGAGCACTTGTTGTACTACTTTCATCTCCCTAGGAATTCCCTGGGCATGTACATCATACACTATCGCCTACACACAGCAACCATTGGGAGATCTAGCACTGAGCATCTTCAAGCTTGCTTACAGCTAACGAATGCGATGCAACCAGTCGGAAGATGAAATATGCACTACAGTTAGGAGTGCTATGATTCCTTTTACTTTCTAAAACTTTAAACACAGAGGTGGTCAGCATTTATTGTTCAATATTCTGAGCAATTCCATCAGTAGAGACATCTGATTCTGGAGCAGTAAATCATGTTGTCATGTTTATTGTAGACTTCCAATAGCTTAGTAAACTGCGTCAATGGCAAAGATGACCAGCATGATTGGTTAGGCAAGTCTTCTTGTAACAATTTTAGCCTGGCCTGGTGCATATGAAATAGCTTCAGGGATTAAACTATGATACAGTTCAGTAAACGGAAGACTTCTTCATTAGCAGGTCCTGGACATTTCTTTCAACCCTGGTTTGTTTTGATTTGCATCGATGAGGTATGGGAATCTGTAGCAATATGTTTATTTGTGCGGCAGAGTTTTAGAAAATGTTGCTTATTATGCAGTATATAATTCAGTGTCTTCCTTGGTTAGAAGCAGACTGATCCACACACAGGCAGCAGGGGTTGCTTGTTACCTTGTTTTTAAAAATCCTTCAAATTTGTCTCAACTGTAAAATTCCTGTGTAATACTGTAAGCTTGCCAGGCACACGCCTGCTGTATCAATTCTACAGATGTTGCTAGTTCTTCATCCAAGTGCTTCGGTAACTGAGAAATCTCATTTCTGTATTAATGAAAATCTGTCAAATAACTTCTCCATCTTTTTTTCTTCTCCTAATGAAGTTCTAAGGATAACCCCTAAAGATCCTGATCAGCTCTCAGTAAGCCAGATGCAAAAAGCATCTCCTGTACAGTAATCATGGCTAGATTGGAGATAAGATGTAGATGACAAAGTAAGATCTCAGATATGAGCTCTAAAGAGCTAGTGAAGAAGCACTAAGAAGCATGCAAGAGAAGACTGTATCATCACCATGTACCCAATTATAAATAATAATAATACACAACAATACAATACACACTGGGGTGGGCTGTACCCCGTCACACAGCTCTAAAGAGCTAGTGAAGAAGCACTAAGAAGCATGCAAGAGAAGACAATAATAATAATAATAATAATAATAATAATAATAATAATACCTTATTGAGGCTGAGACACTGTATGGATGGAACAAAGCTGTAAGTGTTCAATTACACTCAATTAATCAACTTTTTCTTTCAAGTACCGTAATGACCACTCTTTTCTACGGGCAACCTGGTATTGTTGTATCACTGTATTTTATTATACATGTTCTTTAATTACTGTATTTATTGTATATACATGTGTACCTCCCTTGAAACGGCTCAATTGTAAGTTCATATTTTTGTGAGTAAAGTAAGTTTATTTATTTATATAGCGCCTTTCATACAACAGTATCTCAAAGGGCTTTACAAATCAATAAAAACAAAAAATACAATAACATTTATTAAAACAATTAAAAAAACATGAATATGAAAAAGTTAGTCAAATAAATCAAAACATTAAAAAGAAACATCAATATTAGTCAAGAAATAAAAAAAGAAGAACACTTAATATTTTGTATAAAATGCTAGTCTAAACAGTGAGTTTTTAATCTTGATTTACAAATATTAAGTGACTGCATCGCTGATGTCAAATGGTAGTTTATTCCATAATCTGGGAGCATTGTAACTAAAAGCTCTTTCATGCTTTTTGTCTCTTTGGGAGGGACAAAAGTCCAGAATCAGCCGACCTTAAAGCACATCTCTGTACATACAGGGACAAGAGCTCTTTAGATAATCTGGTGCCAGGCCATGAAGTGTTTTGTAAGTCAAAAGTAGGATGTTGTAATCAACTCTAAATTGTACAGCAAAAAGTCTAATTATAAGTTAAATTAATGGTATAGTTAAGTAATTGAGAGCTCAGTTGGAATGAAAACCAGCAGACACAGGGGGTCCCCAGGACCCGGGTTGGGAACCACTGGGTTAGAGCATGACATTACTGCCATTAGTATTGCAGCAAATAGTTTTGTGGCTGATCTATCCTTTCCGCAGGTGGTGACACACACCGACAAGCTAGCACTCCTCACATTGGAATCCGAAAATCCAGTAGAAACAACTATACTGTAGCTCTAAATTATGACTTTGGAGATGTACTTCGCACAAGCAGGAGCTGCCCAAAGCCTGTTCATAATCCTGAAAAAAAAGTTAAAATCTGGGATGATAAAAAACAACAGTAAGGTACAATACATCTCACAGGTATTGTTATAACTTAGATAGATATTGGCTCTTAAAGGTCTTGTGTAGATTATTCCAGATTATTCAGATATTCTCACAACTATTATACAATAATTAGCAATATGTTTTTCTTGCAAAATAACACAAGGGAAGGACAGTCTTTAAATAAAGAATGGCTGCAGGGATGCATGAGATGAAAAAATATTTGGATTAGCAGCAAAACTTCTTGGTTTACAAGCTACAATCCTTTGGATGAAATTTTTGTTGTAGTTTGCTCCCATTTTCTTTTTTTTATGCAAGGGCTTTAATGTTGTTTACCCATTCATTTCTTCTAGTTTTTTTAAAACCTCCTGTGACAGGAATGACCAAGGTTTGGACTCAGAGACAGTTTGAAAGTTCAAAATAAAGTTTTTAATAAACAAAAATACAAAATAAACCGGCACAAGGGCCAAACAAAAAGGTTCAAAACACAATGAAACTTACAAAAGAATAAAGCTTCCAGGCTGGGCGTTGCCTTCACTGGTTTTCAAACACTAACAAAACACACAGCACACACAAAAACCACTCTTCTCCTTCTAGAACTCTCCTCCTAAATGAGAGGCTGAGGCCTCCTTTTATGCCAGGTGGCTGGGTCCTTAATTGGATGATTAATTAACTGATTGCTCCCACCTGACACAATCAATCTGGGCAGGGAGGAGAATTTAACTCCTTCCCTGCCAGTATTTCTAAGGGCAGAGCCCTGCTCTGCCACACCTCCTCTCTTATTATTTCATCTTCAGGTAAATTCGTTTTTTAAGCTGCTGCTGCACATCTTGCATTCTATAACAAGAAGTTGAATTGCTGGTGCATGTTTGGAGAGTTCAGTCCTGCTTGAAACCATTGTGATTGGTGCTGTTACAAGTGGGGCAATGCATTTCATATAACCAGTAAGATAAAAGTTACACTGTTCAGTAAAACTTTGCAGTTAAACCACTTTTTTGTGCTTTGATCAATTTTTAAATAGGCTTAGCAACATACGGTAAGTTATCTCTGAAATTATTGACCAAGGATCTTACTTTGATACATCACTGTCAGCCTTACTACATCAACATTGTTATAGATAAAGGGAGAAGACCTGGGTCAGTCCTGTAAAGGCTTTAGGCAATGAGAAATCCCATCTCTGTGTGGAATTAGAAGACACCAGAGTGATTAGAGATACAATCAAATAGAAAGTGTCAGCATGACACAATACTGTAAATATTCTAATGAATGAGATATCCACTGCTATTGCTGCCAATGCACAGTACCTGTACACGAGACCTTTACACTAGATGTGTAAAGAAACTACATTATTTATTTATGCATTTCCAGTGGTGGCTAGGATTTTTTTTAAATAAATAAGCTTTTACATGTATGTATTTATTTGTGTAATATGCAATATAACAATAAATACATAGCTTTAACGCAGAAGCAGACGTCCGATCCAGATTCTCCACTCAGTCACGCTGTACGTTCAAAGGAGGCAGATGCACTCTTGTCTCCTCTGTAGTTATGATTAGCACGTCTATTAGCCAATTATATCCTTCCATTTCTTCAGCTGGCTTGCATGGAATGCTAAGTAAAATATATATATATATATATAAGTGAGGGTGTATAGGCTGTGGACGGTCAACAAAATGGAGCTTATCTTTGTTCTTTTTAAAATTCCCATTACTGACTTCGATTCATTTTTTTTTGGCTCATATATTTTCAATATAGTTTTTTATGTATTGGTTTTTCAGTGCAGGGGGCTCATTTACATTTCAAATGCAATGCATTTTTGAGATATACATTGTTTGTTGTGTACTTTGGTCAGGCACTGCTGGATTGATCACTGTTAGGAATCATTGCACACACATTCAACGCTTCAGGCCATCACACAATGGGTCACTGTTTGCTGAATTTTCAGCCTGTTTTATTTAAATGAAAATGCTGAAACAAATGTCAGTAATTGTTTTGCCCTAGGGCAGGAAAAGTGCTAAATTGTTAAAAAAAACAAAAAAAAACAAAAAAAAAGATAAGTGTCAGAGAGAAATGTTTAGGAGTGGACATTTTTCATTATATTAATTAGATTTCTCTTAAGAGTGCTACACATTTCCTGTCACAGCAGTTGTCATATTTGAGTATAATTTGTGCTTTACCCACCCATAATCAACAACGGCAGGGATTGCTATAAATTAATTTATCTACAGCTGAGAAGCACTAAGCACTCAGGAAATACAGAAAGGGTTTCTGAGGGTTATTTTCCCTCTGCGTTGCAGGGCCCATTACTTGTGAGGCTGTTCAGCATTTTAGAGTCGGTAGAAATAATGAGCATGTTTCTGTTCCCAGGCACTCGCTTAAAGAAAGTGTAGTTTACAAAATAATTCCATTAATCTTACCTGTCATGCAGATAAATTGGGGAAATATGTCTCTGTAGCAGGGTAGTGTTGCAGTCAAGGCTGGTCAGCAGCAGGAAAACAGACACAGAGTCAGGATACTGCGGTTTTAAGCATGAATACACACTTTAATTAACAACAAACATAATGAAACAAAGGCACAAGGGCCAGAATAAAAGGTTCAACCTAACTCCCATTGTTCAGGCTGAGCATTTGTCTTTACTGAACTATCCTTCCCCAAACAAGGATTCAGCTCCCTTTTTTTAACATGTGGCTGAGACTACTTGATTGATGATCAGTTATTCAATCAAGACCCAGCCACATTCCTCACGTGTATTTGGCAAGGATGGAATTAACCTCATCCCTGCCAAACTTCACTAAAAAAATACACCATTACACTGGCAGGGTCTGCCACATACCTCCCCTCAACCGGCCAACTCTCCCCTTCAAACACCAATCCCCTCCCACAATGTCCGTCTTTCCTCCTGTGGATTGTTGTGGGTGGGTTGAAGGGCAGGTTGGTCTCGACGCCGGAGCTTCCCCGTGGAGACCGAGAACCGGCGACAGGGGACCCAGGCGACGTGGACAGGGCATCAGAAGAGCAGTTTGGTGAGTGGGCGGGTGCAGCAGCCGGCAGAGGTGTGAGCCCTGGCGATCGTGGAACGATGTCTGGGCCTCCAAGGGGGTGGGGCAGGAGATGAGGCAGTCCAATGTGCCTGGTAATGCAGTGACCTTGGAGCTAGGCCCAACAACCAGCGGTCAGGACACAAATGCGTGGTGTCTGGGAGCCTGGGTCGAGAGCTCTGACCCAGAGGCACTGAGTCAGAACGCAGGAGTGGTGGTCCTTCACCTGGGGTGGTCCTGGGTCTTCAGTTTGGGTCGTCTGTTTAATCCCTCTTGTGACCCCTAGGCTTTTGTAAGGAGGTGCCCGTTTAACCCCTATGGTTACCCCAGGGCTTCTATGAGGGGGCACCAGTTTAACCTCTGTACCCCCTAAGCCTGAGTGACTTTTTACCGCTTGGGGCTCCTCTAAAGAGGGTGGCCTCCATGTGGGGGTAAGTGCCAGACTTAATGTCGGTGGTACCGCTGGCAGTGGCACTGGGCTCTCCGGCGGTGGTGGCAGTGGTAACGGCTCTTGGCACTCCGGCAGGGGCAGTGCTGCCAAAAAAGCACGTGGAGGCTGGAGAGTAGGAGGTGAACTCTGGCGCACAGCAGGGACATAATGGATTGAGATAAATCACTTTCTTGCCGATCATTGGACATATTGTTTATCGAAGGACAAATAAGATACCTAAAACACCTAAAACATGCTTGCTGTTTACGCGATTTGATCTAAGGTTAAAAGTGAGTTCTGTGCCAAACCATCGCTTTGATAAATGGAAGCAGCTGGCTAGTTAATGACAGAAAATGTGTTATTTAGTAATTTATTTTCTGATACATGGTGTGGTCGGCTGAGGTTTTTTTTTTTTTAGCAGGTATCCAGTGACATCATAGTTGTATCCCTATCGCATAACATACCATATTTTGGAATATATGTTGACTGCATGGTTAGAACATTTAATAAGAATACATTTGATTTCTGAGTAGTTCAGCGCTGGGTAATTGTTTTCACATTGGGCAGTTTGAAGGTCAAGCCCATCCCTGGTTGTTCTGATGTCATATGTCAGTGTGACAGGGAGGACCCTGTCCCTGGTTCTTGAGCAGATGTGTGTGGTTGGGACGCATAACAGGAGATGATTGGGAGGACTGGATTGGATGGGGGGGTTTCAAAATGGTCTGTGGCGCAGCTCGAGACAACTGCACCACCATCCTACACAGACGGGCGCTTTGTTTACATCGAGAAGGAGAGCGTCCCCTCTGCAGGATAACTACTACGGAACCCTTCAACTGCAATACGGTGCCTGGGAAGGCTCTGCCCAGCCAGGACTGTTGTAAAGACCCAGTCGCTGGGAGGCCGGGACTTTGGGAGCAATAGCGGTAGAGAGGGTTTCGTAGTGTAGTAGATTCCTGGAGCGGGACGTTTAGTGAGGCTAGCGCTCACTTTGTGGAGAAAATCTAATTTTTAGCTTGGTTTTCTTTTGTTTTCTTTATTAAATCTGACACTAGGGCTACCATTGCTGTTACCCCAGTGGTAGCATGTGTTTTTAATTCAATCTGCGTGCCTGTGAGGGAACATAACTGGACATTCTAAATTGGGGAGAACATGGTGGTTTAAATAATTGGGCACTCTAAATTAAATAAAAAGCCGGTTACTTTGTAAATGTGATTTTTTCCCCCTCACTTGTGCTATGCACTGTTGATCAGTTGAAAATATGTCTGCAGACCTTCTGAGGCTCATTTCTTCTTCCGCACATGTTTCTCTCTGCACAATATTACTTTTTAAAAGGGATAGGCACAGAAATTACCATTCTGCACTACAAAACATTTTAACAGGCTGTTTAAATTATTTAAATAAAAGGTTGATCTTGATTTCTGATTTATATTTAATCTTGTTCTGTTGCACACTTCAGTGTGCTGAATCTCATTAATGTTGCTCTAATTTTATTACCTTTCCACATCTTTCGACCCTCATTGATTTTGGGTGAATATTTTGCACTGGCACCATTTTGTCTACAGTCTATCTGCCACATTGCTGTCAGGGGTTTCATCTTGATCTATTTTAGGTCTATTGCTACAGTATTCAGTGTTTTTATCCTACCACTTGGCAGGGAGGGAGGAATTTAACATCTGTGTAAATGAATCTGGTCAATAAGCCCAGTTCTGTTTCCTTGCTGAATTAATGTAATGTTCCATGTTTCTATCTGCACAGTAAGCCCAGTCTGGATTTTTTAATATAACTGTGGCAAAGTGGCTGTACAGGTGCAGGAGTGATGCAGTGCATAATGAACCAGACAGAGAGTTATTCCAAGGGAAAAAAAATGAGCGTTCAAAGTCCAGGTCTGGTGACCAAAAGAAAAGTCCCTGGCAATACACAACAATGTATGTGTATACAATGTGCGCGGTGAGCCGAGGACACTTCATAAATCTCATTTTAAGATCACAGACTTCATTTACAAAGGAGTCTGTGTGCTGTTTCGTGAACCGTGTGTTTTGTTAACTGTCGTCTGTTTTTTAATAGACTACCAGTTGCACGATCCGGAGCTGTAGCGAAAGCCAGCATAAACCCGGACATCACTTTCACCCCTGCATTTCACGGAGAACTGTTTTACACAACTTGCACGTATTCACTATCACTAAGAACTGTGTTTGTGTTTTGTGTTTAGTGTTGGTGTGTAAAACTGGACTTTTGGTTACGGGTCAAACCCAGGAATTACAAATACCGAGTGATACACGCCGCTGTATCACTCCATCATTATTATTTACAGGTGTTTGCCATGAGGCTCTGGACATTGTTAATTAAATCAATAAACACCCTTGCACCTGGAAATCACTGTCTGTCTGTTTTATATTCGCTCTACACTGCACTCACCTGTATTCACTCACCACTTTGCCACAAAAGGATATAAATCACAGATCTCGAGGTGTTCTCATACATGTGCACACATATATATATATATCAAGTAGTTTCACAGTAAAGCAAGACAGGTGTTCCAACAGACATGACCCAGGGCTAGGAATTGAGCCATGTTGAAGAATGAAAGAAGCAGATCAAACAAATCATATTGAGCCTGTCAGTTCTTTCAGTTTTTTGGATTCCTGTGTAACAAACAAAGCTGCTTTTTTTGTTTTATTTTCAAAGACATTCAGAATGAGATGAAAATAATCATTCAGTGCTGTTGACATGAAACAAGGTGGGAGGCACCGATTGAAAATAAACCCATCAACATTAGTGACAATCTGATCAAGCAGACTGCAGGACATATTCTCCTGTGACAGATTTAATAAACCATTGCCAACAAAGCGGCCATTAAACTTCTGCAAAGTGACTGAATGACACATTTCACAATGACCCTGGAAAAGGTTTGTCATAATATGGGACACAAATGTGCAGTTTGATGTGACATATTATTATATTTATTTATTTATTTATTTATTAGCAGGCACCCTTATCCAGGGTGACTTACAGTTATTACAAAGTATCACATTACAAAATATTACAATACAAAATATCACATTACAGATAAGAGTAGTTATAAAATACAATAAAATCAGTAGTAAATAAGAGCAAATTCAAATGAGAGAAAATGAAAGATACCCTTTGATGCTATGATAGTATTGTCTACAAGATGCTACAAATTTAAATATGATAATGAAGAACCTAATTGTAGAAAAGTCTAGAAAATGCTGGATTGTAGGTGAACATTCTTAGAGAGTATAAAAGGGTTAGGCATAGGATGATTGCTGTCATTACCAATAAGTCAATATGGGAAAAAGTAAAGAGCTATCTGAAGACCTCAGGCAGCAAATTATTTATTGTCATAAAGCTGGAGAAGGATACAAGAAGATTTCCAAGAGTTTGAGTATCCCAATTTCAACTATTGTTTCTATTATCAAGAAGTACAAGACTCATGGTAACGCTCCCTCGGTCTGGAACAAAGAAGGTTCTTTCACCAAGAACAAGTAGAAGAATTGTGAGGAAGGTTAATAACAATCTGATATTGGCTGCCAAAGATATTCAAAGTGAATTGGCTGCAGTTGGGACTGGAGTTACCATTTCAACCATAGGTTGAGTATTGCATAGTGAAGGTCTCAATGGTCGCAGGTCAAGGAAAAAGCCACTCTTAGGAAACATCACAAGGACAATCACTTAAAGTTTGCAAAATGGCATTTGAATGATGGATATGAGTTCTGGTCAAAGGTTTTGTGGAGTGATGAAACAAAAATCGAGCTATTTGGTCATGCTGATAGTTGTTACATTCGGAGAAAGTCTAGTGAGGCGTTGTGGCAATGTGCCCCGTCCCTGTGTGCATTTGTGTGTATGCGTGCGTATGTAAATGTTGGTGTATAGATTGGTACACGGGATATAAACGGGTCTGTGTTTCACGTGTATTTAAAGTGTAGATTTGTATTTAGGCACGAGGAGAGCACAAATCACTTCACGTGCTGGTTAAATGTAATATGTGAGCACGGGGTTGCACAGAATTAATTCACGTGCTGGGATTCAAGTGAATAATTAATTAGTAATTGAATCCCAGCACAACAGTATATATAGAGACACGTAGCACTCAGTCATGGTTGGGTGTTCGGAAGAGGAGAACGGGTGAGAGAGAGAGGAGTAAAAGTAAAGTAAAATCGTAAAGATAAGTGTTTGTACTCACCGTGTTTGTTTGTCTCCGTGCACCGTTTGTTAAGTGTTTAGTCCGTTTTGTATGTCTATTTATTTTGGCGTGTAGTGCCGTGTCCAGTGTTTTTGTGCTGTTTTCAACCCTTTTATTTGTTAATAAACGCTGAGTGCCACCATTGCACTCAGCTCATCATCACAACCACTGTCTTCTGTATTCCTTCCTGCTTCTGGTCTGACGCCCCCCACTCTGGCCGTCTTTGTGACACGTGGTGTCAGAAGTGGGATAGCCGCGCCTCCAAGCGTCAGACCAGGAGGGGTTTTGTTTAAAAAAAAAAATATATATATATATATATATATATATATAATGGCAGAAGACGCCACAAAATGGCGGGACTGGTTCCTGGAGAATGCTGGGCTGGAGGCCCAGGCTCTGCCCATAGTCGTTCGGGCCCTGTGGATGATGGACAGTGAGAGAAAGGAGGCCTATCAGCAGGAACACACCCCAAACACCTTGGAGGAAGGTGTGGAGTTTCTCCTCAACTACCTGGAGGCAATGATAAACGGAACAGCAGCCCAGGTAGCAGGACCACCAGCAGAGGAGTACCTGCTGTCCCCATCTCCACCAGCAGAGGGTGAATGCCTGCTGGTTTTGCCTCCACAGCCCAAGCGGGAGGCAGAGACAGATAAAGAGGTGAAGGACAGGGAGGAGGAGTGCCGCCTAAGGGCCAGGCATCCACGGCGATGTAACAAGCCATCGTCGGGGTGCCTCCTCTGCGACCAGGATCACCTGTTCGCCCACTGTCCCTTCCGCAGTTATGGGGAGGAGCCTGAGCGTCCACAGCCCAAGCGGGAGGAGCCTGAGCGTCCACAGCCCAAGCGGGAGGAGCCTGAGCGTCCACAGCCCAAGCGGGAGGAGCCTGAGCGTCCACAGCCCAAATGGGAGGAGCCTGAGCATCCACAGCCCAAATGGGAGGAGCCTGAGCGTCCACAGCCCGAGCGGGAGGAGCCTGAGCGTCCACAGCCCAAATGGGAGGAGCCTGAGCGTCCACAGCCCAAGCGGGAGGAGCCCGAACGTCCTACGCCTGAGTGGGAGGAGCCCGAACGTCCTACGCCTGAGTGGGAGGAGCCCGAACGTCCTACGCCTGAGTGGGGGGAGCCCGAACGTCCACAGCCCAAAAGGGAGGAGTCGGTGCGTCCACAGCCCAAAAGGGAGGAGTCGGTGCGTCCACAGCCCAAAAGGGAGGAGTCGGTGCGTCCACAGCCCAAAAGGGAGGAGTCGGTGCGTCCACAGCCCAAAAGGGAGGAGTCGGTGCGTCCACAGCCCAAAAAAAGGGAAGTCGGGGCTTCCACAGCCGTAGGACCCAAGCTGCCAGCAGAGGGAGAATGCCTGCTGGTCCCACCTCCACCAGCAGAGGGTGAATACCTGCTGGTGCCGTCCCAAGAGCCAGAAGGGGAGGAGTTACAGGCTCAACCCCCTGAAAATTTTTGGGGGAGAGAAGGGCAGGATGCTGGTGTCCCCCAGCAGCCTCGAGCTATGCTGCTGAAGGCAGCACGGCGCGCACATGCCCAGCCGCCACAGCAGAGGGAGCCAGCACCGCCACAGCCTCCCTCTGAGTGGCCAGCATCAGCCCCATCGCCTCTACCTCCGCCACCTCCACCGCAGTGGGAGGACTGCTTGCCCCTCCCACCTCCACCAGCAGAGGGTGAATATCTGCTGGTTCCACCTCCACCGCAGTGGGAGGACTGCTTGCCCCTCCCACCTCCACCAGCAGAGGGTGAATACCTGCTGGTCCCACCTCCACCAGCAGAGGGTGAATGCCTGCTGGTTCCACCACCGCCAGGAGCAGAGGAGCTGGAGCTGCCTCTGCCTCCACCACCGCCAGGAGCAGAGGAGCTGGAGCTGCCTCTGCCTCCACCACCGCCAGGAGCAGGGGGGCTGGAGCTACCTCTGCCTCCACCACCACCAGGAGCAGAGGAGCTGGAGCTGCCTCTGCCTCCACCACCGCCAGGAGCAGAGGAGCTGGAGCTGCGTCTGCCTCCACCACCGCCAGGAGCAGAGGAGCTGGAGCTGCCTCTGCCTCCGCCACCGCCCGGAGCAGAGGAGCAGGAGCTGCCTCTGCTGCCCGTACCTCCGCAGGGAGTACGGTGGCCGGAGCCCCAGAATGGGGAGCTGCCGGCCACGAAGAAGGGGGAGGAGGTCTGGAGACCACTTTCCCCAGCAGCAGTTTCGCTGCAGGAGTTCTTGTGGCCGGAGCCCCACAGGAGGGAGCTGCCGGCTACGAAGAAGGGGGAGGTCGGGGGACCACCTGCCCCCGCAGCTTTTTCGCTGCAGGACGGGACCAGCATGCTGTCAGCCGTGCCACTACCGGCAGGGGAGCTGACAGCATTTCCAGCCATGGGCCCACTGAAGCCTCCCTTCCCAGCCCGAGACTTTGTCCTGGACTGCTGGGTTTTTAAGGGGGGAGGTGGCCGTTGAGGCCATGTGTGCTGCGCACAAGGGGGGGTATATGTGGCAATGTGCCCCGTCCCTGTGTGCATTTGTGTGTATGCGTGCGTATGTAAATGTTGGTGTATAGATTGGTACACGGGATATAAACGGGTCTGTGTTTCACGTGTATTTAAAGTGTAGATTTGTATTTAGGCACGAGGAGAGCACAAATCACTTCACGTGCTGGTTAAATGTAATATGTGAGCACGGGGTTGCACAGAATTAATTCACGTGCTGGGATTCAAGTGAATAATTAATTAGTAATTGAATCCCAGCACAATAGTATATATAGACGCACATTTCGTTCAGTCAGGGTTGGGTGTTCGGAAGAGGAGAACGGGTGAGAGAGAGAGGAGTAAAAGTAAAGTAAAATCGTAAAGATAAGTGTTTGTACTCACCGTGTTTGTTTGTCTCCGTGCACCGTTTGTTAAGTGTTTAGTCCGTTTTGTATGTCTATTTATTTTGGCGTGTAGTGCCGTGTCCAGTGTTTTTGTGCTGTTTTCAACCCTTTTATTTGTTAATAAACGCTGAGTGCCACCATTGCACTCAGCTCATCATCACAACCACTGTCTTCTGTATTCCTTCCTGCTTCTGGTCTGACGCCCCCCACTCTGGCCGTCTTTGTGACAGGCGTACAAAGAAAAGAACACCATACCTACTGTCAAGCATGGAGATGGTAATATTCTTCTATCTGGCTGTTTGGCACAATAAATGGATTCCATAGCATACCAAAAGATGTTGGCCAATCATCTAAAACCCTCCATTACAAAACTTGGTTTAAAGCGCAACTGGACGTTCCAACATGACAATGATCCAGGGCAACGATTCAAAGCACACATCGAAATCTACTTCAGAATGGTTAAAGAGGAATAAAATCAAGGTTCTGGAACGGCCTACTCAAAGTCCTGAAATAAATCCGATTGAGAATCTTTGGTATGAGTTGCAGAAGGCTGTGCACAAGAGAAGTCCTCGAAATTTGAATGAACTGGATCAATTTTGCGTTGAAGAATCACTAAAGAATCATGCCAAAAGCTCATTGACAAATATCATAATCGTTTAAAAGAGGTTATTATTGCTAAAGAGTGCCTCAACTAGCTATTAATTTCATTTTCCTTGTCATGGTATGAATACTTTTGAATTAGCATTTTTATAAATTTCCATTGGGGTATGGAAATTTTTGACTACAACTGTATATAAAAACGTGCAGTGTTGTGTGATACACTACCGTTACGGATTCTGTCCGGTCCCGTCAGTGAGATGAGCGTTGGGACAAAGGTTCGGTACACTGGATGCGAATGAGGAGAACATGATTATTAAAACTGAGCAGATGCTTGCAAACAAAGTCAGACAAACAAATGATCAGAACACTGCTCCTCTGTACTGCAATCTTACCCGCTTATAGTGTTGAAATTCTTTTACTCCTCCAAGAAAATGTGGGCAGCAGTGTGGAGTACTGGTTAGGGCTCTGGACTCTTGACCGGAGGGTCATGGGTTCAATCCCTGCTGGGGGACACTGCTGCTGTACCCTTGAGCAAGGTAATTTAACTAGATTGCTCCAGTAAAAACCCAACTGTATAAATGAGTAATTGTATGTAAAAAAATAAATAATGTGATATCTTGTAACAATTGTAAGTCGCCCTGGATAAGGGTGTCTGCTAAGAAATAAATAATAATATAATGTGCCTTTATACTAGCGTCAAAAGAGGGACCCTTTTCTGTTTCTAAATGCTGGGCCATCAATCTTAAAATGAATGTTAATCTCTTAGAATAATAATAACTTTAATTTATTACAGCGCCTTTCACACCTAGGTGTCTCATGAAAATGCAATGCATATTCAGCATTTCTTCCACTTCACATAAGGCATTCTCAGTTCAAAGTGTATTCCTTGGCTTACCCTTCCTGCAACACTGGGTTAAACATTTCAGATCCACAGAAGCAGTTATGTATAACACCCCATTCTGACAGAGCACCTTCCATCAATATAGGTTATCTTTTGTTGCAGTGGCTTATAATGGGATTTAAAGTATAATTAAAAAACAAAAAGACTGTGAAAATGGAAGTCAGCCAAATATACAACATGTCATCCCACACATAGCTAACCTTTTCATTAGCAATTTAAAGCAGCATAATTTATTGCAACTACTGTAAAAAAAAAAAAAAACAAAAAAAAAACAGAGGCTCTCATCGTCTGCAAAAACAAAACAAAAAATAAATCTTATGTTGATTTTGGTTTCCAAAAAATAAATGTTATATTAAAATACAGTAGGCAAATCAGGTCCTTGTTTCATGACTAAAAGGACCAATCATATGAGTCACTATAGTGTTATTAAAGGTGCTGAATTGAGATTTCCATATACAAGGGTTGGGGTGTGAAGGGTTATGAAGGTTCACAATAACAAGTCACTGGCCTGGTCTTATCAAGAGTGTATACATGGCAGAATGGACAGCACTAAGGTTGAAGTACATGGATGACTTGGCATAATATCTGTTAGCTGTAGCATGTAAACACTCAGAAGTAGAGACATTCAGTGAGCTATTCGGGAGACTCATGATGACATCCTTCACTCCTGTAGCTGAAAGAATGCCTCCAGCTCAGGTAGATATCGTGGACCTATTCTATAACTGCAAGACAGATGACCATTATACTGCGTCTAGAGGTATAATCGCAATAACTATGTATTTCTGTATTACTAATAATCTTTGAATGCTAATCTTTGAATAATAAAAAAGTTTGATTGAATTTACTCACTGTTGTCAAGTATCATTGCTAACATGGATTAAGGTAACATGAAATCAGATAATGATCAGCTACCTGACCTTCTGGGAGGTAGCTCAGGTAAGGGGATGGTGTGTCGTCAGGAGAGGATTCAGGTAGCTTTTCTCACACTCAAGTGCCTGCCTTATATATCCTGCCTAAGTGCGTGTGTGTGAAGCTGAACTTTGTGAACTCTGCTTACACTCTGTTTTCCTAACAATATCTAAACACTGTCAATTTCATGGTGTGAGTTACAATGTTGCTCCAAACTCAGAACATATGCAAGGTCATAATGTACCCCACTTTATCCATTCCTTGTTCCTGAGTCTGGGGTTGGAAAACCCCACAACTGCAGCTGAGCTTCAGTGCTATTTGTTTGACCTTCGTTGACCCCTATAAGGGCATACATTTGGAATGTGGTCAGTAGGCTTCCATATTCAGGGAGAGCGTGATGCTCAGCATGTGGTTCATATTCAAAGGACGGCTTCAGAATAATGTATCCCTCACATCTGCATATCTAAGCCCTTGTTTACTGTTTTGGAGTTGCTATTGCATTTAATGAGACAGGCTTGGTAAAATAATCCACACATCCTCCATTCAGTGCAATCTGGTGTTTTGAAAAAAGCAGGGAACACTTTGTAAAAGGGGTGCGCTGATAAAAGAGAGACAACGGCTGTGGCTGCAGAATCTGAGCAGGTGCAATTGCAGGTTTGGCTGCAGTACAGTACAATGCTCCACCACTGAACTAGCAGCAATGGTAACATGGTGGGGTTGTTTCCTCAGATGGGCATGGTGTATACCAAAAATGGTAAACACACAGGTGGTTTTACAATACAGTTTGCGCAAGTAAAAAACAAAGAACTGTTCAGAACAAAGGAAGGTTCACACGAGCAGTCTGCTAGACTGACACACACCTGAACTACACAGTAGGTTACAAAAGTGAGAACTCTTCTTGCAAAATGTAAGTCCATTCTAGATAAAGTGATCCTGTAGCCACTCGGTTTGTAAAACCTACTGATCCTGGATGAAGATGCTGGTGTGTGTCAGCAGCTCCACTTCAAAGACAGGCCTACTGGTAAGGCAAGCATACCTCATGTATTACACATCATATATCAGAACAACGGTCTGTCCAATTGTCATGAAACGTGGAATTAACATTGTTTAGCACGTTAATAAAGTGTTACATTGTGAGAGGAGTCGGGAACCATTGAAATCTTTCTGATTGAAGAGGCTGGATTGAAGCTGCCGATGTTGTGAACTCAGAAGACATTTTAACTGGAAGACTCGATGCCTAACTGATGTGAAACAAAAGTAACTGGTCAAAACTGATTTAGGACCAGGGATATGAAAATAAAAATATAAAAACAAATGCAATTATGTTGAAAAACACATTGCAGCAATACCTACAAGAAAGCAGGATGCTAGGGAAAGCAATGCAGTGTGTTTTAACCCTTGCATTCTGTTCAGTAACACTCTGAATGATTGTGAATATCTAATTCTGAGGATATACAGTATGGTGGAGTCTGTCTGCCCGTCCATCCGGCCGTCTCTATGTCACACTTACATATTTATACAGTTGTCATGGAAGTGTCAGATTCTGTGGATACATGGAGGTGTCTTTCTGTACCTTCATCCGTCTGTCATTTTTGCATATATCTCGCTCATTTCTCATAACATGTGATCAACCCTTTCATTGCTAATTCTTTTTCTCTACTATTCTGTTCATACTGTTGCTATATGTCACGGTCATCTGCTTTGTCATCACACTGTAGCTCTAATTCTGAATGTACAGCAGAGAATGTATGCTGTTCCTAACAGTGTACCCATTGACTGCAGTGTCTTTCTGCTTCGCTGAGTATAATTGTTTACTGATATTGTAACTGCTGTTGTCTTCAGAATATTGCTGGGGATAAGAGGATCACCTCAATGGGTCTCCCTAGGGGATTTTTATTCACAGTTCTTCAACCAGTCAATACGAATGCTGTAGTAATTAATATGATGGTCAGAGGGGTTACTTTCTGCTGATGATAGGAAGATTTATTATTACTGGGTTTCTGAGAATTGTATCATTTTTATTATTAGCAATATGTTAAAAGAATGCTTGATTTGAAGCACTGCTCATACATTTCATTCTCTTTTATGATGACCACAGGAAAAAAAAAGTTTGCTAAATCATCACTTTTTTGAGTAGGATTAGATTTTATATTTGCTTACTGTTGTGCATATTGGACATTTTGAGTGGGAGTTGTGGATTTGTGGGAATGATATAACAGGTTGAAAGGGTGCCAATGCAAGGAGACTAATTGTAGAAAGCAAAGAGGTGTGATTTGGGAAAGGAAACAGGACAATTTTCATTTCTCGGTAAGCTTTAATAAATATATAACAGCTTACCCTGGCTAATGAAGCTGCTCACACTTGTTTGTGAATTGTAAAGTATGAAGACAACACTTCAGAATGTGTTGCTGCATATGGTATGTCCCTTTTAACAGTTTACCACGGTGGTATGTTTGCATGATAGTCTTTGCAGTTTTATCATGCTTTCACAAAGTTTTGTTACACTTTTTGTGTCTCTAATTACTGTATATTTAATAGCAGTGTCACAGACGGTTCTGACACGTCCCTTTTATACTATAAGTCATTAGATCCTTTTGCATGGAAGGCCTTGGTTGCAAGAGTGTGCAGTTCTTTGATGGACCCAGATTCAGTTAAAATGTGTTTGCCCTCTGACGATGAGAATGAGAATGTAGAGATGGGAGCCCAGCTAACAAGATTGAAGTTTTTGCAGGTATCAGGCTTTTAAAGACTGTCACCCACACCTGAGAGCAGAAACTGAAATATTGTAATGACTGTAATGTGTTTTAGAAAATATTTTTAGCAGATGTGCACAGGCCTGTCGTGGTGTTTGCAGAACCAGTCCGAGCTGAGCCTGGCGCAGAGTTTGAATCCTGTTGGGAACGTGCTGAGTTATTATACATGAATTGGATGATTTAAACTAACCTGTATTGACTGAAGTAACATGATATACTCTTTGTCAATAATTATAGTAATACTGTATATACTCCTTTCAAATAGATCTGTAAAACAAGTAGACAATATTATCAGCAGTCCATGAAAGCACCTGCTGCAAGGAGTTAAACTTGACAGGCTCTTATCATAAGGCCTTGTTAACATATTCCAGTTTTATGAGAAAAAGTAGCCAATTTCTTTCCTTGCTTTACTTTCATTACTGCTTATGGTAGTGTCTCACATTAATCAACACCAAAAATTGGCCAAAAGTCTAGAATGTCAACACCTGCTTCAACTGGATTTTGTATGAACAGAGAAAAGGGTCAGACTTAATTTAGTAAAATAATATTACCATTTATAGGAGCAACTGTTACACTGAAGAAACTGAATTAGAAATACATGTTATAAAATCATTTAAAGTTAAACTGTTATGCATATAACAGTATTGTTGAAAGAACATACTACATTCAAAAAAAGAAAGAAGTTTAGTACTAACTGACACTGGCAGAATATTGTAATAATTGTACTGTGTTTTAAAGAATATGAAACCAGCATAAATAACACTGCAGCAAATTATGAACAGGTTACAATGATTTGAACTAAGAAAACTGAACAAGTGTTAATGTTAGAAAAAAAGCTTGTCTATGTGCCTTTGTTATTAGTGCACATACACTTGTGGAAGCCTGTAACCTTGAAAGAAGCAGGCATCTGGGGGACTAAACACGGAGGCTAGGTATTGCAAATTAGCAAAAACAAAAGGGTAACCCTTTTTAGACAGAACGATATTTGAAACTAGAAAGACTTATTTGATTATGTTGTTACTAAGCATAGAGGTTTTAAATTAAAAAAGTATTCTGATCTAATAATAGAGTGACAAAACTCTCTGAATAGAAATAATATGTTCTAAGTATTTTTTATCTAATAAGAAACATAATATTTAAACTAACAAGTGTTTTTGCTTGTTTAAGGCTCTACTGTAATACAAATAGATTGTAAAAGTCGGAGCGAGCATTTAATTTAATCAATTTAAGATTTAGTTAATTTTCTTTCTCCAACTAAACAAAACATCTTTTAGACATTACAATATCCATTAAATTAAAGACTATAATGTTTTGTTTGTATAAAGGTTTTAGTGCAATAAAAAACAGGATCTGTTAGGTTGGAATATTAGACAAATAAAGTGTAAACTGTATTCAATAATTTTTGTACACAAAAAAATCTACAGAAGATAGCCTTGCCCTTATCTGCCTGCAAGCAGGGCAGTGCTAGATATGGAAGGTTCTTTTTGGCAGTCAAAGTGAGATTTACTTGTAGTCCGCAGTTTTGAATCCAAGGTCTTTCTATGATAAGAAAACCTGGCAGTCGAAGCGAGCATTCCACAAATCAGGGGTGTTGTGTCCAGTGTCAGTTCTTATCAAATAAGTAGCAACTTTCTTTGGGACTTCATGCAGTGAATTTGGAGAAGTGCTTATAATGGTGTTTCACATTAATCAAAGCAATCGTCTTGGCAAGAAAACAGGGTGTTTGAATCCTGCTTGAGCAGGCAACTTTTAAAAACAGAGAGAGGTCAGGCATAGTCCAAGTCCACAATTAAATAAGGCTATTATACTTATTCAAAGGCAGTCTTTGTCCCATACTTTGTTAACACACATTTGTATATGAAGTTAAACTGTCCCATTGACAACACACTGAAAAGGATACATAATATTCGGCTAAGAGGGACATATAATTTTGACCCAGGTTAATATAATCAAATAGAGCTGGTGTTACATATTAAAAACATCTCTCATATATACACATATACTTGTATTACATTATAACAAGGATTCTGTGAACTTTGGTCCACCTGACTTTTTAGAAAAAGGAGGAGTTGGAAAAAGAGAGCGATGAAATCATGTTTCAATATTTTTGGGCAAGAAGTTATATCCAGTCAGTTTTGAAAAATGAGTTCACCAGATCCTTCCAGAATGTATCATTAACTTAAAGATATGTCAAGGCCAAGTGATGATTTGATTTATTTAGGACTTCTGATATATTTAAGGGAGGGAAAATCCTATATAAGCCCAGAGCAAGACCCTATTCGATATCGCTCAACTTGCTAACTACAAGCTGATGTGATTGCTGTTTGGTTGAATTTAGAAGTCTCTACCTTTTGAAGACAGTTCTTATTTTTCCTGTCCTTTTATTATATTCTACACTTCCATATATTTTGGAAGGTAAGAACTATTTTGAATTTATATTTGTTTTAAATTGTATAGACATTATGTTTTAGTCTTAAGAGAGTGATATATATTGAATGATCTAGAATTTAGCGGTGGGTGTTTTTAGCTTTATGCATGCATAGCCTGAAGGCTAAATATATAATACCCATATTCATATTACTGTATTGAAGTACTAATGCTGCAAACCTGTAAAGCACTGGATCGCCCAGACTGCTTTTTACTTGGCATTTATGGTGGTCTGCGTAACCAACCAATCCAATTTTTAAAGCATTTAATAAACCGAAAAGAGCACTACTACTGCTCTGATTCGCTAAAACATTTAATTAAATGAGTCTGTGTGATTTTCACGATTGTTAAAAAGTCATCTGGATACGTTGCAAGCCCAGGGCACGAACGATCCACTTACAGGAGTCCGAAACATCCCGACAGCAGTTACTTGGTAAATACATGTATACTTGCACATAATTACAATGTTATTATGCATAGTTACAATTACAATGTACAATGTAAACCTTTTTGCATGTTATATGTAAGTACACAAGTGTATCAGAAAAAGGTTAGGGTAGGGGTAGGGTTATATTTTGCAAAAAGATTTACACATTAAGTGCATTGTAACTATGCATAATAACATATGCAACTACACATGTGTACTCTGTAAATACACAGTAATTAGAGACACTCAGTGCTTTTACTGTGGTAAACTTTTATAAGGAGCTGTCCTTTTCGTTCTTTCCTGAGCTGAAATACAGTAGGCTGTTATGACTTTAAACTGACTGAATGCAATGTGGCGTCTTGAGGATTTGTGGCTTTGACAGGAACACCGACTCCTGAGACCAGAAGACTCTGCTCCTCTGTTCTTTGGCTGCTCTGTGCCCAGTTTACCTTTTAAAACTTCAGCCCATGACAGTGGAGCCTGAAGCAAAATTGATCTCAGTTGACAGTATGTTGCACTATGTTGCTGTCTCCAAAGAGATTTCATAGTTCCTTTTGTTTCTAGATCACCCTTCAAGTACTGGAACTGGTTCTAATGCTACTAAACAACAAGTCCCCCTTGTCAGGTGCTGTTCACATGAAAAGTCACAGACCCGACGGTGCGCTTCACTGAAAAGTTCTGTGAGCGTCCTTTCATGGGCTAGGATGAAGGCTACTAGCACCGCCCTGCAGGTCCTGTGTGTCTAACAACGAACATTAACAGAACATAAGCAACCAGTCACAGAACATTCTCTCTCTCACACACACACACACATACAGACACACAATATCTTGTCTTTAACCCAGGATTTGCATATCACAGGAGAGTAGAAATGAGTAAACTCTGTATCCCTTATATGAGAAGTGGGTAAATGCTATATTGCCCAAATTAAAAGTGGGTAAACGCCGTTTACCTGCGAATACTGCTAAGAAATAAATAATAATAATAATACCTCGACTACACCACTGCTAGTCACCACCATGTTAAAGTTTTACTGAACAGGCTATAGGGTTTAAAATACAACGCATTACTTACCCTCGCGTCCTGCTTTGTTGTACCTATTCCCAGGGGCGTAGCCAGGTATACGCAGTGTACACAATTGTGTACAAAACCTTCAATGGGTGGGCAAAGTTTTGAAAGGCTTCCCATTAGCCTGTTTATTTTGTATGCTGTTTTGTCGCTTCAGCTTAACCCATAAAATGCCTACATATTTGCAGGTTACTTTGAAAGATTCCCAGATACTTTGCTTTAAACTAAACATTTGCAGCCATGCTAGAATATCGAAGTTTATGCAGAGGCGGGCGAGATAGCATTGGTGCCAAGGCGGTACTGTGCGGAGTACTCTGCTCATTCTGCTCTATGAGTTGCTGTTGTTTGTCAGCATCGATTGCTCTTAAATTATTCTTTGACAAGATGGAGCCAGAAAGGAAACAGTTGTCAGGTGGCCAGCATGTCTAAGGCTATGTGCTCTTTGTTTTCTGATACAGTAAGTGCAAGTAAACTATATGCTGCATGGCTTCTGTTAACTCATTTAAAGGTTATTAGGTTTAGTTTAATTTCTAGTAGTTTCAATTTGTTCTTTTTTTACATGTGTGATTTTGTTGTGCAAAATATACTTTGATTATCTGTACTTTGGAAAAAATTGCTGAGTTTGAAATGATGCAGAAAGATTTCTATTTTGCATTTCTAAGTTTAACTTCTATGTCAGTCTGGTATGTGCAGAGTCAATCCTGCAACTCACAAAGCCTCTTCATTTGTTCCTGCAACGTGAGGATGTCGACTTGAAGAAGCAAATGTTGTGGTTGACGTACTAAAAACGCATGAGACAGGATGCCAACACTAATTTTACTAAACTCTATGACGAGTTGAAATGTCTAGCAAATTGTGCATTTGTTGAAGAATTCATGCCACGGATTTGTGGAAGACAAACTCAGAGGAGCAATGTTCGTGCTTTAAATCCACTAAATCACCACAAGAAAAATCTCTTTATTCCTTTCTTGCACCATGTCATTTCAGAACTGACAGAGCAACTCATTGAATGCCGCCCATGCTTTCTTGTTCAGTACTTCATACCAACTAAATTGCATGGTATGGAAACTGAGAACATAGTGTTGGATGTGCATGATGCATACAAGGCTGACCTCTCCATCCAGTCCAACCTGGAAAGCTTTTAAGCAGAGCTGCAGAGATGGAAGGCAAAGTGGATAGCTGTCCCTGAGAAAAACAAACTGAACAGCATTCTCTCAACACTGTCTACTTTGAATGCCACATTCTACCCTATCAACACATCTCTTTGTGTTTTGGCCACAATGCCAGTAAGCGTTGCTATGGCTGTAAGATCATTTAGTGCACTACGTAGACTGCAAACTTGGCTGCGGAATCTCATGGGTGAAAGTTGGCTTACGGGTTTGGCACTCATGCACTTGCATCAAGATATTCCAGTTGATGTGGAGCAAGTGCTAAAGGATTTCGACCCATGTGGTGATCGTCGGAATACATTATTATTATTATTATTATTATTATTATTATTATTATTATTATTATTATTATTATTATTATTATTATTATTTATTTCTTAGCAGACGCCCTTACCCAGGGTGACTTACGTTTGTATACAAAAAAATACATATCAAGAATTACAGTACAATTGAGAGCAAGATACAAAATACAATGACTTCAGTCCTAATAAGAGCAAATACAAAACACAGTACAATTTGATATCGGGGCAGTTCAAGAGCAGGTAACAGTGTTGATAGTTAGGTTTAGATATGACTGCAAGTGAAATACAAAATACTACAGATTGGGTTAAGTGCAGGGTTAAATACAGTAAAATAGGGAGCAGATAAATGCAAGTTAAAGAGCATTAAAGGCAGAGTGCTATATTGTCCAGAAGGGAAGAGTTGAATTTTACAGCAGAGTTCTGGATAAGCTGGAGCGGATGGGTGACGGACGCAGGGAGGCCGTCCAGGAGGGAGTTGCAGTAGTCTAGACAGGAGAGTACCAGGGCCTGGATGAGGAGTTGCGTGGAGTAGTTGGTGAGGAAGGGTCGGATTCTTCATATGTTGCTCAGGAAGAAAAGGCAGGTGCGTGCTAGAGTGGAGATGCGCTGGGAGTAGGAGAGGCAGGAGTCCAGGTTCTGAGGTTCTTGGCTGAGGAGGAGGGAGAGAGCGTGGTAGATTCCAGAGGAATGGAAATAGAGAGATCCGAGGAGGGGGAGGGGGAGGAGGAGAAGGGAAAGAAAAGGAGGTCAGGTTTAGAGAGGTTGTGTTAGTGGTGATGCAAGTGCATCCAGGAGGAGATAGCAGACAGACAGGTAGAGATACGGGAGGGGCTGGTGGGGTCAAAGGGGGGGAAGGAGAGGAAGATCTGAGCCTCATCAGCATAGCAATGGTATGAGAAACCATAGGATGTGATGAGGGGCCCCAGGGAGCGGGTGTAGAGAGAGAACAAGAGAGGACCCAAGACTGATCAATGGGGGACTCTTGTTGAGAGAGGGTGAGGTGTGGAGGTTGAGCCGTGCCAGGTTACCTGGTAGGTGTGTTCGGAGAGGTTGGAGGAGAACCAGGCCAGAGCAGTGCAAGAGATTCCCAGGTCAGTGAGAGAGGATGAGAGAGGATAGGAGAATAGAGTGATCGACAGTGTCAAAGGCAGAAGAGAGATTGAGGAGAATTGGGACAGAGAGGCAGCACGGGCAGAATTTAGTGAGTTAGTGACAGGCAGGAGAGCAGTTTCAGTGGAGTGAGCAGAGCAGAAACCAGATTGGAGAGGGTTGAGTAGAGAGTGGTTAGACAGGAAAGCAGAGAGCTGGCAGTGTACTGCCCACTCGAGGGTTTTAGAGAGGAAGGGTAAGAGGGAGACAGGATGGTAGTTTTGGAGGGAGGTGGGGTCGAGGGTAGGTTTTTTGAGGAGGGGGGTGATAGAGGCTTGTTTGAAGACAGAGGGAAAGAGGCCAGAGAGGAGAGAGGTGATAAGAAGGGAGGAGATGAAGGGGAGTAGAGCAGGAGCAGCAGCTCGAAAGAGGTGAGTGGGGAGGGGGTCCAGGACACAAGTGGTGGGCTTGTGGCCCTGGAGGAGGGAGGAGAGGTCAGAGTCTGAGAGGGGAGAGAAGGAGGAGAAGGAGGGTGAGTTAGTAGGGGAGACAGAGGGTGTTGGGGTTGGAGAGGGAGCGGGTGAGGGGGAGGGAGAGGTGTTAAAGAGTTTGGCAGGTCAGGAGGTGATGGGACAGAGGGAGTCGAGGGAGGAGAAGAGGGTGGAGGTAGTGAGAGGTCCAGGGGGACGGTACAGTACAATTAGCAGAGGTTGACAGGGAGAGGTTAGTTGGACAGCGTGAAATTCAAAAGTGTTAACAGAGAGTGAAGAGAGGTCAGAGGGGACAGAAAAGAATAAGGATGGAGAGAGGAGAAGACCAGTCCCACCTCCCCGTCCACTGAGACACGGAGTGTGGGACAGGATGTGGAGAGAATGACAGGGCAGCAGGAGTTACAGTGTTATCAGGAGAGAGCCAGGTTTCAGGTGATGCATTTTACAAATCATAGACTTTAAATACTTGAAATGCACTAACTTCAGCATATGAACTTCACAGCATCCTCACATGCAACATGGATGCACAAGAAATTAATATACCTTTCAATACAATATAACCCAAATATCCAACTGATTCCCATGTGTTGCCATCATAGGGGAATTGTACTGACGGTGTGACCAGATAATCTATGACTCTCACAAGATTCCAAACCCTTACTGTTGCAGCCTCTAATGTACAGTACTACTTATTGTTGCAAATGCATTTATTAAATCATCTCGCACATGTGGTTTTAGTATTGTTATGAAATGTCAGAATTTACTACCCTTCTGCAATTATTAGGCATATTATGTAGAAAACTATATGTTATTGAAAAACAAATATAATTGAAATAATGGTAAAGTAGGTTACTGTATTATATGAGGCAACTAGTAGATGCAAACGGTAATACAATCTTGTATCTCACAAATCTAGAGTAATTAGCCATAAGTGATAATATTTTGGTTAACATGGCCAGTTATCCCCCACTCCACTCTGAGTTTTTCCAATGATGTTTTCTCATGCAGCAACTACCCACAACATCTCATGAGAAGTGAAGGTTAGTGAGGGTCTTCCAGCCCCAGCACCAAGCCCATTTTCTCTTTACACCGGCTTGGACTAGCCTGGACTAGCCTCAGTAATGGTGGTGGTATTGTGCACCTTATTGAAATGTATTCACTTGAAGCATAAGCTTGTTTGGTTTCCTTGTTCCACGCAGTGCTAGTCCTTTGCAAATGCTTTCACACTCTTACTGTTTTATTGTTTCATTATCCCCTGCACCTGGGCGGTAATTGGGAATTGGGACCAGGTGCAGGGTATTTAAGAGAGGCTGCTAGTCTGCTCTTGGCTGCTGAGTAGAAGGAGGCAGATGAGGTGCTCTGCTTCCGAGCAGTCCAGAGAAAAGTAAGTGCTGTGTTAAGCCCGCGTAGTTTTGTTTTGTGTTGTGGTGTCAGGTAAACGGCTTAGCCGTCCTGCAAGTTAGTCAGGGAATAACCTGTTTAGTTAGCGCTCCAAAACGGAGACAGGTGTTTATTTTCTGTTTTGTTGTGTTTGTTTTATTTTGTATTTAAAAAAAATAGCGCGTCAGCGCAGAAAAATCCATTCCCGTGTGTACTGGGTCGTATTTTTAAAGGGGCACGAACCCGTGAGTGGTGCGAGTCGTTCACAATATGTATTATATTGCAGCTCAAAGAGCCAGCTGTCCAATGTTTTGATATGTTATGCATATCTTTCTCAAGGGAGCCTATGTTTGAATCAAAACATTGGAGGTATTTATAGGTTTTTGACGGCATGACAACTACTTGTTATTGTTTACTTTCAAATCTATGATTTATTCTTACATGATGTAATGGTGCTCTATATATTGTGACATCATTTTTATCTTTGAATCTGTATTAATTCTAATTAACACATTATATATATATATATATATATATATATATATATATATATATATATATATATATATATATATATATAAACTTTGAAAATGAGCCAAACCACTTGACTTGCTCCTGGAAACAGGGGTCTGCATTACTGGTTGATATAAAGAAAAGATGCAGGATCTCCACATCCCCCTCCCCTATGCTTTTGAAATCTTCCACATCAAATATTGTGTTTACTTACTGATAACAAATGAGACATGCAGCTGTCCTGCTGTTATTGTTATTTCTATGAAATGGCAGAATCCACTTTTCATTTTAAAGCTGTTTTCTGTGCAGCTCTATGTGCTCTAAATGTATTGGATGTCTGGGTAACCACATCTCTTTTAAGGAAGACATTCTGTACAGTATCTCTTATATAAAGGCGTTCCCCCTCAGGGCAGGCTATTTAATGGAGGTTGTTAAATCCCTGTATGCTTTTTTGATCATGGATTATGAAGAAATAGAAAGTGGCTTTTGTAAGTTTACTTTCCATTTGGCCTCAAAACAAATTCAAGAATTGATTCTACAGTATACATTTTTTAATCAGTTGGACCACTGGTTTTCAACCCTTGTCCTTAAATACCTCCAACAGCCCAGAGGCTCGTTTCTATATACCAATACGATATTGTATCTTGCGAGAAGGATGGCGGTAGCAGAACATACTTTAACTCTATTTGATGTACTACATTTAAATACATAGATTGAACACATAGGACAGTGAGGAAGCAGACTTTGACTACATTGACATACAAGTACGTTCAGAGGGCGTGTACAAGAACAGAGATTTTCTTTCATCAAGCAGAAAAAAAGGTCAAATGCATAAATGAATACTGCATTTACTTATTTTCCGACAGATTGATTTGGAACAGAGATTAAACATAGTTGAACGATAACATTTGTGGTCTGTTAGTTCAGGGACCTCGTATTGACCAATCATTTTAAAGGAATCCTTTTTCTAATTCACATCGTATTCCAACAGCACCTACTTTCCTCTAATACACTGTTACGACAGGTAGATATTATTAGGACAGACATTTCCCTCATTGTATTTGGAGATAATGGCTGCTCTATTTCAAGCAGTCTATTTAGGACTGAATTTATTAAAAGAAGGAGACTTTGACAAACCCAGCTAATCAAACAGAGTCTCTTTAGTGTATTTGTGTTTAAAAGTGAGTAAAATTACAGGGTTGCTCCTCATTTAACATTTAAATGACAGAAGTCTTTAGATCTGCCACTGTTGTAGGGTTGTGGTATTAATTAGTTCATAGTTATATAAAATATGCTAAGCCTTGTATTAATGAATAGTGATTAAGCAACAATATCCACTGGTTAATGATATCACAAAAACAAACAGTTACAGCAACATATATCTCTAGACAAAATATAAGAGGCAGCTAGTTTAAACAATTACAAGATAATTGATCAATATTACCTCATAAAACGGGAACTCTCTAACAAGGCAAGACCGGGGTTGTAGACGTCCGAGAGTTCACTACATGGTACTCTGTTTCAGTTTATATGTGCATCTTAACTCGGTGATGCCCACATGACTAACTAGCTGCAATGCTTTGACTATCTTCCACCCTCCTGTTTCTAAGCAGCTGATCACCCTATATTAAGACATCATAAGGTTGACCCAATTTCTCATGTGATATTACTAATCTTGTGTGAGTGTTGGAAGCATTCACCCATGATCTGCATGATCACATTCTTACACCTGATCTTCCATGAATTGCTGATTGTATTCAGCAGTACTTCCTGTGTTAGCAGGGCGCGTGTTTAACTAAAGTGCACCCAGTGTAGACCTCTTCTCCACTTGTCTTTCTCCTCACATGACAAGCACACAGCTTGATTCTTAATATGGACCCCTCTTTAGTTCATTTCTAACTCTGCACTGTTCAGATCAATTGAATAGATCCAATAGATGGTTCTGTTTTTCAGGCCAGGCTGCTATAGTGTACCTGCTTTTTTTATTCCCCTTGCAGCACTGATTTTATTTGCAATTTCTGACACTCTTTGAAGAAAACGTTGCATTAAAAGGGGACACAAAGCCTCTTTGCACATTTGCAGGAATAGATTCTAATTACTGGCTATAAGAATGCCCCATAGACCAGGCTTTGAAACTGCTTTTCCGAATGCAATAGCACTAGCATTAGGGCTTTGCCTGTCATTAAAACAGTGCCCTAAAACATTTTTGAGAAAACAGCCCCACATATTTCTAAAACTGATCTTATTCTGATTACAGTATGATGTCCCTGCAAATCAGATTCTTCATGTTGGAGGAAACTGACATCTCACAAAGTTCTGAAAAACTAGCCAGTCAAGCTAGCTGCAGGTGCTCTCACTGGTAACAAGCCATTCATCAAACAGCAGGGGAGCTGCCGTTCAGTATGCATACAATCCTGGATTTCTATTTGAACTTTCATCCTGTTACATGCACCACGATATACAGCTTGGGTTGTGAGTGACAACTTTATACTTTTTAATTGCATGCCCTGTCGAAAATAAATTCCCTAAAAAGCCAGGCTCACTAGGCATGAATACGATTCTTGCTGGAATAAGCAAAGTGCATTATGCATGCCACACGTCTCAAGGTTACAAAAACCACTGGAGGTAAATTGTGCAGTTGACTGCTTTAGACAGTAGTAACATGCACTTAATCAATTTTTGCTCGTGAACTAAAGTTGCCTGGCATATTCCCTGCATTATACAAGGTAACAAGTTATTACTACTAAACAACAATGTGAAGCTTTCTAAATTATTTAAGTTAAGTTTACCTGTTCAGAACATGCTCATGAGAATGTTCCGTTGACCTTTATATACACCTGAACATTTCAGCACATTCTCTTTGCTCTGTTTTATGGGTGCTGGCCAGGGCGACTGCAGTGGACTGTCTGTACCTGTGGCCCAATTCAGCCAGTACTTTTACATGGCACATGAAATCCTGTTCAAATCCCATTACTAATAAATCTGATTCTGAAATCTGGTCATGAAAACTGTGCTATTGGATTTGGCAATCAGGCTCATCAAATAAGATTGATGATACTGTTTTTAAGGTGCGATACTGTTTTTAAGGTGCGATACTGTTTTTAAGGCGCGATACTGTTTTTAAGGCGCAATACTGTTTTTAAGGTGCGATTCTGTTTTTAAGGCGCGATTCTGTTTTTAAGGTGCAATACTGTTTTTAAGGTGTGATACTGTTTTTAAGGTGCGATACTAGCTATTAAACACTTACAACACCCTAATGCTGTTTTCTTTCTTTTGTTTCTCAGATGAGCTTCAAAAACAAGGTCAATGATTACTGTAATTAAAATGTTCTGTGAAAAGCAAAGCACGTTTATCTAAATATCACCCTATCTAATTACTGTACATAATGTTTTCTCTGGGATTACGCACATGTGAGTTACAATTTAAGGGGTTAATTTGATTAAGTTATTCAGCTGGGGTAAACCACATATGCAGTGGTGCAATGCTATATTTAGAAGTGAGGGGTTGCTATTATCTACCCCCCACCTCTCTCTACCCTACCATGCCGCCTGCATGTTTCCCCCTGCACTCAACAGAGCCGCAGTTTATCACTCTACAGTAGTTATGGTATTTGAAAGGGCTAACAAGTGTACCAACTGATTACAAATTCAGACAATCAGGTATTGAGGTATTATTGTAAAGCATCTAGACTTACAGTTATGTATATTAAAGATAAATAAATAAACAGATACTGTACATATTTTCACAACCAGTTTCATACACTAATACACACATGATTAAAATGCCGTCATGCAGCCGCTTAAGAGCGAATGAGAGGTTTTGAAACAGAAGTGCATCTGTTTGCAAAAAAAGATGTGTAAGGCCACAGGTACCCTTTATTTGTTTGTTGTGATTGAGTTTTATTTTTTAAATAAATGTTTATCTTATTTTATCTTCATTATTTCTTATATATCGGTGTGACAGAAATATAATGATTCTTGGTTGTAAATCTCCCTCCTGACCTGTGAGGGCGCTAAGCAGAGAGTTCCCTCGACGGGCTGATCTGACAGTTCTTTCCCAGGGTTCAAGGGAAGTCGGCTAGCCTGGAAGGGGGCGAGACTCCGTTGCAATAACGCATTGACCCGGAAGGGAAACGACGTGGTAGCTGCAGATTGGAGAGGCAATTGCACTCGTTTACCAAAGAGTCATGTGTAACAGCATAAAAGGGGACAGAGAATCGCAATCTGTTCCTTCGCTTTGGTTTATACCTATGAACCTAGAAGGATTGCGAGATACCCCAGTGTTTACTGTGACCAAAAATCATGAGTGTTTGTTTGTTTGTCTATCGTTGTCTTGTTTGTGTTCACTAGATGGCTAACACGTTCCTGTGGGCCAGCACCTAAAGCCGGAACAACACTTCACAATTGTCACAAATATAAACGTGTATCACCCACCACAGGCACTACTGCACACACCCAGGATTGGTGACCGTGTTTGTATTATTGTGGGGCGGATATTGTTTATTATTTCGGACTGCAATTCCCTTGTTATTTACCCCGTGCAGTACACATTGGTGTGGATTGCCGGGGGATTATTTGGGCGCCAGACTTGGAAACTAAAAATAAAAACCTTTCCAAACTGGATTACAAGTATCTCTGTCTGCTTCATTCATGCACTGTATCACTCCTGCACCTGTAACCACTTAACCACCTGTTCACAATGGGTCTAAAAATAAGAACTGTTCCAATTATTACATCTAATTGTAAAATACTGACACCTTAGCACAGCGTTATTACAGGTTCCCTTCTCCTCTCAACATTATTCACACCTGTTGTTCCAGACCAGGCACACTATATTCAAACTTTTTTCATTATTTATCTGTCAAGGGTTTCTTACAGTTATTGTATTCTTTGCTTATTTGTATGGGTTATACACATGTATATCTCCATATATTAATAGGAGCAAAACAGTTCAATGTTCTACACGTTAAGTACGGAAGCAATGCTCTCCTTGCCCAAGAGAAGTGGGGGAACAGCACTAACCCGCGACCCCCCAGCACTACACCCCTGCACATATGACCCACATATTAGTTTGAACATTTTACAGCAATATGGAATCCCCCTGGACTGCACCAACCACTTATCCTGGGTTATCCCAGGATTAACCATAAAAACATGGGGTTAATGCAAATCCGGGAGATTTCCCAGTGCTGTAAATGCTCAAACAAAACCAAGCTCTGGTCTACCAAACTAGCAACAACAGCGAAGAACATAACTAATGCATGTGGACACTATATACCATTTTAACATGCCTTAATTAAAATCTATTCCTAGGGTATGTTGAAAAAAAAATTAAACAGAAATAAATAAAGGCACTAGCTGAAAACATTTGTCTACATGACTTAGTTTTACCTGCAGGATCTAAACCACCTGATATGAAATATCTTCTACATACAGTATGCAAGTTATGGTATTTAGTTTCTGATTTTCAAGGGTATGACAAGTGTGAGTGATATGGTACACAAAGTGAATTTCCAGACAGTATACTCCCAAAAGCATCAGTGTTTTATTTAAAGAACAGAAAAGAGCTGCCCCTCTACCAGCGATGGTATCGGGGGGGGGGGGGGGGGGGGGGGTACACAGCTGACTTGCAGGCCAAAACAAAACAATACCAAATACACGCAATCCCCAATCCACAGTCCCGTGCACGAAATTGTGCTCTCCAAACAGCGCGGTCATGGTAAGTGCTGGTGTTGTTTGAGCTGGCTCCGTGGCTGCAGCCCCTGACTCCTTACTTCTCCTCTACAAGACAAAGACGACACATAATAAAACAAACAAACAAGGCTCTGTACTCATGTAGCTGCATCCCCTTTGTACTGCCCAGCTCCTCCCTTCAATCAGCCCGGCACCTTGGTGTAACAAATTGCTGCCTGGCCCGCAGCTGATCGCATAGGAATCGTTTCGAGAACGCACAGCTACATGCTGCCTCCAAGATGGCCGACTTCCTGTTCCACCTACCGTCGAGTTGACCCATCTATGGGGAAGTGTACTACCAACCTTACACAGCGCCCTTTTTGGTCAGGAGGGAGATTTACAGCATCGATGCTTTCTCTCTTTATCACAAAGGGGTGTTGCAGTGTTGTGTAAAATATTCAAATATTCCCTTTGTCTTTGTTTCTAGATGAAGTTATTTGTGTGCTTGTTCTTGTGTTCTTCATGATGTGCTGATTGTTTTACTTTCAGTATTGTGTACAATCTTTCTGCACAGGATATGTTTTCGCATTTCTGCATTCTACACTCTGTCAAGTGTCCTGTTAGCTTTAGATAGAATCTACCATAAGATAAGATACCCGACTGCCTATATATATATATATATATATATATATATATATATATATATATATATATATATATATATATATATATATATATATATATGCTATATTTGGTATATATATATGCTATATTTGGTATATTTAACACGCTGTGTGAATTTTATGATACGGCTCCATTAGCATGTGATTTGGAAAGAAATGAAAGGATAAAAACATACTGTATATTCAGTAAAGAGAACAGCTCAATTACTGTACTGGTTTGAGAATGGGCAATCTCTTCTTTGCGTAAAGTGCTCATTACAATTACTGACGATCACATCTTCTGTTGGTAGTTTTGCAGACAGACATACACTAAAGGAAATCCAACCTTTCAGGTTTTTATGCATCAGAGCAAAAAAGGAAGCAAGCATATCAAAAAGAATTTCAAGTAAGAGTCGTACTCAAATTATTTTTTTCCTCCCCAAAAAAACTATAAATAAAATTCATGCAAAGAACAAACAGTTTGGTCTGGAATCAATTTAGAATTTTCTAAAAGAATTATTTAGGAGTTTGGGGTATCTTGTTTTGAAAACTGATTTTTAAAATATGTATTTTGTTTGGAGGGCAGATAAAAATTGAATTCTTTCATCAGGAATAGAAAACCTGTAGGGCAACTGCACTTCAGTGCATCTGACTAAAACATGAAATCTGTAGTCAAACTTTGAATGTAATATTGATGCTGCATTCCATAAAGCTTAACTTTGATAAAGACAATTGATGTATTTTTGGAATTTTATGTAGCGTTAGCCAGGGGTTCATTTGTAAACAAAAGGTACCAGATCTTATAGTTAGGAAGAGAGAAAGCATTCGTGTTTCTAAAGACCTAATGTACTGACCTTGATTTATAATAGTTTCCACAGATGCTTCTCATCTGCTTGTGGGTTTCATTTCTTATTGCTGGTGTCGGGAGCTGCATCCCCACCTTTGCCTAGCCGTGTTTTAACATCATCTTCATGTTTGAACAATACCAGCGGAGGGCTGGCTAATCTGATGAACTGGAGGGACGACACAGTTGCTGTTAAGAGCGCTCATTTTTAACACCACTATTCACTACAAACCTACCGACTCTCATTCATATCTACAGTATTATTATTATTATTATTTTTTTTTAGCAGACGCCCTTATCCAGGGCGACTTACAATTGTTACAAGTTATCACATTATTTTTTACATACAAGTACCCATTTATACAGTTGGGTTTTTACTGGAGCAATCTAGGTAAAGTACCTTGCTCAAGGGTACAGCAGCAGTGTCCCTCAGCTGGGATTGAACCCACGACCCTCCGGTCAAGAGTCCAGAGCCCTAACCACTACTAAAAACACAAGGGTTAACCACTAAAAAACACACAGTGAACAGAATTCCTCTAGTCCTCACTTACCATCCCACCAACAGAGAAGTACAGATAATTGTGCAGAGAAATTTTAAAATTCTACAGGAAGACCCATCTACAGCACCAATTTTTAAAAATCCTCCACTGATGTCCTATAGAAGAGACAAGAATCTCAAAGAATACATGGTCCACAGTGAAATTCGCTCTTATGCAGAACCTTTAAAAGGCACAGTCCCATGCAACAGACCATGATGTACGACATGCAAATATATTAACTCCCAAACTGAGATCAGAGGCCCTGAATCATCACTCCACATCCACCAGCCCTTTACATGTACTTCTAAAGGAGTTGTGTACTGCATCGTTTGCACAAAAATCATTTATCATTGGACCCTATTTTTCTAACAAAGCAATTAAGTTACATTTGATTTACGCAAAACAAGTAGATGAACTGGACATAATATATTCCAATGAGAAGCATGAGGAACAATTTGGAACATTAACAAACATAAAACACCTGGAGCTCATGGGTTACCAATTTAGATTTGTAATCTTATGGCAGATAAACTAGTGCCAAAAACACATGAACAGTTAAAATTATAGAATCACAGAACAACAGATATCTACACCTATGAAGAACACATTGATCACTCTTATCCTCAAAACAGGCATGCTTGATCCAGACATACATATCTGACTATTGTCCAATAAGTTTGATAAAAGAAGGCTACAAATATATTTACTAGGATTTTAGCTGCAAGGATGTAATGGAATTTGATTCTGTATGTATCTTTTCAGTTAGTGTTTATGAAAAATTACATCCATCCTCTTACATCCATCCTCTAAGCTGATGAATGTAACACTTTTTTTTAAAAAATAAATAACCAAGTGAATTGCGCAAAGCAACCCCTCATTAACATTAGAGGTGACTGGAGAGCTGGAAGCAGATCAAAGAAAATCAACAAAAGAGAGGCTAATACTGTAGGGTTATTTAAATAAGACAAACCAGTCAGTTATTCATCTCCTGATTTACTTTATGTGTCAATAATGAGAATTTTTCAATGTTATTGATCAAGGATTACAACCAGTAGGGAAACAAGGGATTAATGAGCTTTGGCTACAGTCCTATGATTACTCAAGCGAAACAGCCCTGGTTTCCCAAGTCATTTAGAATTGATTTATAAGGTAGATCATTATTATTCATAATGCTGTTTATTTAGCATTATATAGGCTTATTGTATATTTCAGTTCAGAATAAAGCAATGTGTTTTGGTGAGAATGTAGAGAATCAAAACTTGTAAATGTTACTTTCATTTAAACTCCTACATTTATATGCAAAGCTTTTACAAAGTAACTCGTATTGCTTTCGATCTCAGTGAAGTTCAGTGACAGAGCTTTTCTGTTGCATTTTCACCATTCACACCAGAATCAATCTGAATTGTTAGAATAAGCCTAAGAACGCGCCCGGTCATACATCACAAAGGTTTGTCTACACAGATTTAACATTCCAATAGTTTTGAAATATCATTTAAAATAGAAGATACAAAAATGTATATTCATACTGTATTATCAAAGTTTCAATTTTGTCCTCATTGCCTAATGCTAACGCATCTTTTAAGAGACCCCTTTTCAAGCTTACCACTATAAGTATAAAGATTGTGGAGATTTAATAGTGTTTTATCCCCATTTTTTTTATAGCATAGCTCCAGAGACATTATATTGTGTATGAAAGTTAGATTTTTCAAAGTATCCTCAGTCACTTCACTTGATCTCTGTGCTGGCAATATGTTTAAGGTGGCTTTTCCGACATGGAAAGATTTCAGTAACAGCATTCTAACATGATGCCTGACTCTATGTATTATAAAATGCAGATCACTGTTCAAGCTAAGATGAGTTTCAGGAGGTTGGTTTTCAAGCATGTTATGCCACTTCCCTACTCAGGACATTTCTAAAAAGGAATGTTATAGTATTTTACTTGGCATTCAACCTGACCAGCCAGTAAGTGCATGTGCAACCCAAACACAAGTTTTGCCCTTAAACTGAATAGTGTATAAAATCAAAGCGAACAAGTCTAGGAGTTCACAGCTGCAACAGTATACAGCTTATACATTAACTGCCTGACAAATCTACAGCTGCAATGGTATACAGCTTATACATTAACTGCCTTACAAATCTACAGCTATGGCCAAAAGTTTTGCATCAACAAAATGATACGGATGAGGCAGTGTGGACAGTGGTTAAAGTCCCGGGCTTGTAACCAGAGGGTCACTGGTTCAAATCCCACCTCTGCCACTGACTGACACACTATGTGACCCTGAGCAAGTCACTTAACCTCCTTGTGCTCCATCCTGCGGATGAGATGTTAAATCAATGCCCTATTGAAAGTGACTCTGCATATAATGCACAGTTCACAGCCTACCTCTGTAAAGTGCTTTGTGATGGTGGCCTACTATGAAAGGTGCTATATAAAGATATTATTATTATTATATTACGAAAGTTTACCAGAAGTATAGTATTTCATGTTAGATTTAGAAAGGCCACATTTTTCCAATTTTGTCATTTTGTTCGTTAAGTGTATGGAAATCTATAAAGCGGTATGTAATTCAATATGTTAAAGTAACATTATTCAGCAGGGTTCATTCGACCATGAAGCAAGATTAGTTAATTCTATAGGGAGACGCAAAAGTTTTGTCCAGAGCTGTACAGTCTCTGTGGCTCCAGTCTAACAACGTCTTCTCTAGATTTATATGGCTGGCCTTTAATGTCTGCTGAACTCCTTCAATCTGAAGAAACTGAAAGCTGAACTGCATTGCTTAAGGGGGATCAGTGTTGATGCACTGGTGTATAGTCAGTGTTATTGCAGTGGTGTATAGTCAGTGTTGATGCACTGGTGTATAGTCAGTGCTGATGCACTGGTGTATAGTCAGTGTAGATGCGTTGGTGTATAGTCAGTGTTATTGCACTGGTGTATAGTCAGTGATAATGCACTGGTGTATAGTCAGTGTTAATGCGGTGGTGTATAGTCAGTGTTGATGCACTGGTGTATAGTCAGTGATAATGCACTGGTGTATAGTCAGTGTTGATGCGGTGGTGTATAGTCAGTGTTGATGCGGTGGTGTATAGTCAGTGCTGATGCGCTGGTGTATAGTCAGTGTAGATGCGTTGGTGTATAGTCAGTGTTATTGCACTGGTGTATAGTCAGTGATAATGCACTGGTGTATAGTCAGTGTTAATGCACTGGTGTATAGTCAGTGTTAATGCGGTGGTGTATAGTCAGTGTTGATGCACTGGTGTATAGTCAGTGATAATGCACTGGTGTATAGTCAGTGTTGATGCGCTGGTGTATAGTCAGTGTTGATGCGGTGGTGTATAGTCAGTGTTGATGCGGTGGTGTATAGTCAGTGTTGATGCGGTGGTGTATAGTCAGTGCTGATGCACTGGTGTATAGTCAGTGTAGATGCGTTGGTGTATAGTCAGTGTTATTGCACTGGTGTATAGTCAGTGATAATGCACTGGTGTATAGTCAGTGTTAATGCGGTGGTGTATAGTCAGTGTTAATGCGGTGGTGTATAGTCAGTGTTGATGCACTGGTGTATAGTCAGTGATAATGCACTGGTGTATAGTCAGTGTTGATGCGCTGGTGTATAGTCAGTGCTGATGCGCTGGTGTATAGTCAGTGTTGATGCACTGGTGTATAGTCAGTGATAATGCACTGGTGTATAGTCAGTGTTGATGCGGTGGTGTATAGTCAGTGCTGATGCGCTGGTGTATAGTCAGTGTTGATGCGCTGGTGTATAGTCAATGTTGATGCGGTGGTGTATAGTCAGTGATAATGCACTGGTGTATAGTCAGTGTTGATGCAGTGGTGTATAGTCAGTGTTGATGCAGTGGTGTATAGTCAGTGCTGATGCACTGGTGTATAGTCAGTGTTGATGCACTGGTGTATAGTCAGTGTTGATGCACTGGTGTATAGTCAGTGTTGATGCAGTGGTGTATAGTCAGTGTTGATGCAGTGGTGTATAGTCAGTGTTGATGCAGTGGTGTATAGTCAGTGTTGATGCGCTGGTGTATAGTCAGTGTTGATGCAGTGGTGTATAGTCAGTGTTGATGCGGTGGTGTATAGTCAGTGTTGATGCGGTGGTGTGTAGTCAGTGTTGATGCGGTGGTGTAAAGTCAGTGTTGATGCGCTGGTGTGTAGTCAGTGCTGGACAGGTTATACCAGATTGATTATTCCAATGATTATAATATTGTTGCAATGAAACAGAAATATAAACAAAAGCTACAGATTGGTAGAGAGTGCAGCATTTGCTTGAGTCCAGAGGAATGAGCTGAACGATAAGAGCAGGAACTGAACTGACCCCTGACCATTAGAGCAATCCACCACAAATCACTCAGAGGAATGAGCTGAACGATAAGAGCAGGTACTGAACTGACCCCTGACCATTAGAGCAATCCACCACAAATCACTCAGAGGAATGAGCTGAACGATAAGAGCAGGTACTGAACTGACCCCTGACCATTAGAACAATCCACCACAAATCACTCAGAGGAATGAGCTGAACGATAAGAGCAGGAACTGAACTGACCCCTGACCGTTAGAGCAATCCACCACAAATCACTCAGAGGAATGAGCTGAACGATAAGAGCAGGAACTGAACTGACCCCTGACCATTAGAGCAATCCACCACAAATCACTCAGAGGAATGAGCTGAACGATAAGAGCAGGTACTGAACTGACCCCTGACCATTAGAGCAATCCAGCACACATCACTCAGAGGAATGAGCTGAACGATAAGAGCAGGAACTGAACTGACCCCTGACCATTAGAGCAATCCACCACACATCACTCAGAGGAATGAGCTGAACGATAAGAGCAGGTACTGAACTGACCCCTGACCATTAGAGCAATCCAGCACACATCACTCAGAGGAATGAGCTGAACGATAAGAGCAGGAAATATAGCCAAACTTAGACCAATTATTTCCATATCTGATGTCAAGAGACTAATGCATGCCTTTGTTTTATCTAGAATTGATTTATTGTAATGCACTTTTTTCTGGTGTCCCAAAATGTGTGGTATCCCGCTTGCAGCTTGTTCAGAATACCGCCGCTAGAATTCTGACTAAAACCAGTAAAAGTGGACATATTACCCCTGTTTTGGCCTCTTTACAATGGCTCCCTGTGCAGTATATAATTGATTTTAAAATTTTTCTGTTAATTTACAAGGCCCTGAATGGATTAGCACCTAGTTATTTGGTGGAGTTACTGACCCCATATCTTCAAAACCGCAGTCTGAGATCACAAGATGCAGGGCTACTGGTTATTCCTAGGGTCAACAAAAGCAACACAGGAGGTAGGGCTTTTTCTTGTAGTGCTCCGAAGTTATGGAATGCTCTGCCTTCGTTTGTTTGTCAAGTCTAAAAACGCTCTTATATAAAATGGCTTTCTTATCTTAGTGAGTTTTAATATAACTTTAATATTATTTGTATACTGTTATTTACATTTGTTATTTAAAAGGTCTAAATGTGGCAGTTGTATGTGTGACATGCTGTACAAATCTATCGTGGTTGGGTCTTTTTTTCTGCTATGTACTGTACAGTGCTTTGCAATACTTTTTACTTTTGTATAAAAAGCGTTATATAAATGCAATATATACTGTATACATATATATTTTTTTCCACTGTCAGTTTATTGGTAGCACATCTCCTGATTGAAAACATAATGAGGACAGTTTGATTGCTGAATATACTGTATGGTGATTACAGATAGTCGTTATGTATGATGAATAAAACAGATGTTTTCAGAACTGTCATATCCCATGAGCTCTTCTTTATTTGGGTATTGAAAGGTCGAGGTATTGAGGTTGTTTGGGGGGGGGGGGGGGGGAGCAGATTCAAGCAATTTACTGAAAAGGTATTACATTGCCAATCATATGGAAATGCCACCATTCTTAAAGCATGCCTTCAAATACGGCTTCATGTGGTATTTGTAAGGAATGCTGCATGTATTTACAGACATCAGTGGCTGTGCTGCAATGGACCGGATTAAAATCAGCATTTAGATTACATTATAGAAGCAGAAGAACCGAGAATTTGTTGGACTGTTTTCACAAAGTTTGACAATTGACATGACATGGCTTAGTGTCTGGCCTCAATGCTTTGCCTCGGGGTACAAATGTATTGACATCCCGCATTGAAAGAGGAAGGAAAAGGTGAATTCAACACCACAACACAAACTGCATAGACAGGTTCAAAGCTTAATATGCCATTGACTTGGTTGTAGTTGGCAGCTACTGAATGATACACAGATACAGGGAGAAACCTGCCTGACCTAATCTTTGCTATACTGTACTCAAAAGTTGCTGTCATATGGCTACCTGCCTGAAACATTGCTTTACATAGGCTAATTATGGAATTACATTCCATTTCCCTATGCCATCTATAGTAATTTTTAGGGCAAAAAAATTAGCTTTTTATTAAATATCCTTACGCCAATAAAGGGACTACATATGAACTTTGAAGTACCCACTAAGTTAAGCCAAGTAAACTGATTTCATTGAAACAAGCTACTTACTACTTTTGAGATTTTTTTGCTGGTAATTGGTCACTCAGTTTTATAGTTACTGTACATCTGTAACTGTACACAAGATGGCTACCGGTACTTTAAACTCTGTGAGACAGCACAGTGATTTATAATATGTGACAAGGCTGCAACTGTCCTTATCCATCCAATATATGCACAGCTGGAAGCTGAAACCTTGTTCGACCAATCACATTGCTTGTTTCACGTTCCAGTGCCAGCCCTGGATTATAAATATGTATTAAACATTATAATGCACAATGTTTTTTTTTTAAGTTTTGGTAGGGCAACTTCTTGAATACCATCGAGTTCACACAAACTGTTTTAAAATTAAAAAAAATGTCATTTAAAAAAAACATGACTGCCAGACAAGTGTGTTGCAAGGCAGACCAGTGCATTTATTTAACTAGGCAATCATTATCAATACGGTATGTCCTGCAGGATAATACAACAGCATACACTGTATCAATACGGTATGTCCTGCAGGATAATACAACAGCATACACTGTATCAATACGGTATGTCCTGCTGGATAATACAACAGCATACACTATATCAAGCATGCCTTTAATGCATTTACAATATATCTCTAGCAACATTATTAATACAACATGTAGTAAAACGAACACTAGAAGTCCTTCTTAGCATCTTCAAGGATACAGTATCAAAGAGTTTAAAATATATGCTCAGTTCTTAAGAAATAACCCAATATTGCCTTAACCCAATTTTCAGATCACATATTTTCATTTTTTTAATGGTGGTATTTCATATTTGCAAATGGAAATTCTGATGATGTTTTCTGCATAGAAATTCTGATTCAGGTAGTAGGTGTCTATTTCCACAATACATAAAACCCCCCCACTAACTACCTGTAGCCTTTACTGTTCTTTCTAGCACTGAACGCTAGTTACTGTCCTGCTGTAGCAGTTGTAGATTGATCTATTCATAGTTCTAGCACGGCAAAGCAATTCAGTCTTCCAGTATCGATTATAAGGGACTGATCATTTTGAACTCAGTCCCATTCCCTTTCATCGCATGAAAATCGTTTTTATACCATAGGTGCCCTCCACAGTAGTGGGTGCTCTGAGTCACAACCACACAACATGTCCTTCCAGGTGACAAGCACTGTCCTGTCATGTGTCAATCTTCCCAGCGCTGCGGTAATAGTGGTGCAACCTTGACTGAAGGCAAATCCCACACATACGGATAATTATCATTTGCATATCAACTCCCGAAGACGTGGAACTGTTTCCATCATAGTCTGAAGATGGAATTTGATAATCGTTTCTTGTCTGGTTTTAAAGATCGGATTTTGTTATTGTTTAGAACCTCTTCCCAATGGTTCTCCTCCAGTCCACATTGACAAGTAGATTAAGATGCTGATTAGCCTGATGGCACCAGTTCCAAAAGTAGGAGTACAGTAGAAACATCATTTAAATTGCGATTGTTTTAAATAAATTCATATCAATGTGCTTAGTGCAGAGTGACGTATGCAGTTAGGTTTGTGTGATAAAGCAGCGCCCAGTGGCCCCCCAAAAATGAATCTACCCCTTCTAGAATGTGGCAAGCCAATCAGAATACTTCCTAAAACCATGCTCTTGCATAATGTAAGCCTGGATACACCACTTGAGGATAGATTGGGGAGAGCACTTTGCTGTGCAATCGCTTAGATCACTTTTGAGAATATCAAAATTTGACATTGCTCAAAACAGACTTTTAAAAGGAGTCTTAAACACATTAAGCTTTGTGAAGAGTTCAGATTGTTAGTTTAAAATCTGAAATATAGCTGTGGAAGGGCAACATGCTAAGACTCGCTGATTCTGAGGCTCTACTGGCTTTCTTTAGGTGGTAAGTGGCAGCTCAGGTTACTAAGAATGGTATCTTTATTAATCTTCTGTAACAGCAATAACACAGTATCGCCATGCTAGTCTTCCCAGAGCTCAGAAGTAGATTTGCACCATGTCCTTATAGGAAATAAATCCTACAAGTGTCCAAGTAACAGATCCTTGTCTTTTTTGTATTTTTTGTCTTTTTTTTGTAATTTAGACCAGATTATTTTGCTCCCAATTTTCTCCCCAACTTGGAATGTCCAATATTCTTCTCTCTTCACCGCAGCAATTCCCAACACAGCTGAGGAAAACTGAAGGTTCAGTGGGTGTCCTCCGATCCCATGACCAAGGTAGTTTCCTCTTCTACATCCAGGGACTTGAGAGCGGATGTCAGAGAGCTACCTGCCCCTGGAGGGCAAAGGCCAGTCCTGCTGATGTCCTTCTGAGTTCACTAGGCGCCTGGCTGGCAGAGTCCGTTGTAGCATGATGAGGAGAAACAGTCTCTGTGCCAATGCGATACTCCCTTCGGAATCCTACATGGTTTTGAAAAGAGGTTCTGGGTATCCGAGTAAAAAGCAGACTGGATTTCAACAAGTGGAATTTTTTTAAGATAAATTAGATCTATAAAAAGAAAAAAAAACTTTTGTTTTATTAGCTCACTTCTTATATTCACACAAACTCAAGCAATCTGCTTGAAACATACACCTCTGTGTCTGATGACAAATAGTTATCAGCTGCAGCAGGAAGCACATAAACTGTGCAGGAATGCACTTTAATTCCTATTGTTATTATTTTAATGGCATCTAATTCAGTTATTATGCTTTCAGGCGTGGATAGTGTATTCAGCATGTCACCGATATAAGAACTGAGGTTAATTTTGTACTGCAGTATTCCCAAGTCTCTCTCATCATCATCATCTCAGGTTATCTAATTCTCAATGAGGCTCACAAATGAAAGCTGATAACTGCACTGGCTCAGGCAGGCTCTGTGCTGTGCCTGGGAGGTCCCCTCCAGCACTCTTTCACTCAGTGATGTGTTCTCTGCTGGATCCATTCTAATCATGCAACTACCTTTCTGGTGGGAAATAGAATCCTGGGATAAAGTATAGTTCAAGGAAGAAAAAAAATGAATTCAGATAAAGTCAGATTCAATCTAATTGGGTTTCTTGTATTTAAGTCAGATCCTAGTTGCTGGTTTAGAGCAACTGCAACAAAACAGATCATATTTTTTGAGATATGAGCATTTTAAGTTTTGATATGAAAACATACTGTATGAAAAGAGCCAATTTTGAATTTGGTAGTTGGTTAGTAAAGAATCTAACAGAATAATAGATTCAGATGTGTTTTGTGGTGTGCTGGTGCAGTTTCCATCTCAGTTGGTGGCTGCATGTAAGCTTAATACTTATGGTGTTTGTTGTAAACCTGACCTTGAGATGTTTGATTATGTGAAAGGAGCTGTGAGTGGACCCCTGAATCTGGGTACATGTTTGTACATGACAACTTCAAAAAGCATTGTAAAAAAAAATATTGAAAGGAAAGAGCCATGTTGCAACATCTACTTGACATCTCTGCTCTGCATTTGCTTCATTATTTCATTGACCTCTCAAAGACAAGACATGTTTACTGAGCTGGTACTGGGCCATGAAGCTAGAATCTTCTACTCAATTTGACTTCAATACAGGGTAGCAATTCCTCCAGTGGTAGTGGCAGCACTTTACAGGGAGGTATGTTACTAAGACATATACATTTAGCTATATCTTGGTAACTTTTTTTTATCCAATTATGATGAAACTTGGTACAGGCATCTCTTATTATCACAAGTGCCCGAGGGTTATCTAATTCTGCATGCCGTCATGTTCGCCCTGAAGATTACCCCTTTTTATCAGAGCAACAGCAAAACTGGTCAGATAAAAACAGGATTATAATTATCTGCTGATTAATACAATGCAGAGTTCTAAAATATAAGCCAAAATCAATGCATATTTAGTTAATTATTCCTGATCACAATTATCAGGAGGCACACAATATGTAATTGTAGGTTTCTCATCTGTAACTGTTCCAATTCATTTTGCGTGTTTGTTTTAACCACTGATAAAGCTAACACAAGAACTGCAGTGTGCCAGTGCAAAGCGTGCCTTGCCTTTGCTGTCGTCCCCTGCTGGTGAGATGAGATGAAGTTAAAAGCTCTATAACCACAAATGCAAACGAGCCCGTCTATTTTGCATTGTGGTTAAGACGCTCGCTTCCGGTGCGTCGGGTTGCCGGTTCACACCCAGCCTCCACCCTGTCACATTGCTGCAGTGACCCGGATCTCATAGAGTGGGTGGAATATTGAAAAGGCAGAGAGCAGGGTTCAATTGTAATTGAAACAGGGCAACCTAATAATAATTTCTAACCTTACCCTGGACCACAGTCTACACCTCAGCACTGTGATGTGGCATTTGGTGGATATAAAATCATGAAATATATCTTCCCATGTGGTTCCTGGTGTTAAAGGGGACTTACACACTCAAGGCTTTTCTCTCTCTGTCCTGAGATGCGATGAGGTTAAAAGCTCTAAACCAGGTTAAATGGAGAGAAGAGTATAACGGTGTGTTTGGGTTTAAAAATATCCAAACAATTGTGGTTATGTTGACAAATATATCACTACATAGAGATACATACTACACGGGCTACAGCAAAGGCAGAGGGTTTGCTGTAAGTAATACAGGGAACTCTGTAACCTTTTAAGAGAGTCATTCTGTTCCTTTAGTTAAGTTGCCATATTTAGGCAGCTGGCATAATGTTTTCTTTAGCAACAGTACAGTGTTTTCCAATTAAATACAGGTTTCCAATTATAAAATGACTTAACAGTGTTAGAAAACAGTTAGGGAAGCAGCCAAACACATGGATATTCAGTTCATTCACCTAATATGCAGTGTGATAAGTACTATACATCTGTTTCCCTTCATTATACTCTCTTCATAAGAATTAAAAGCAAAGCATTTCTCCTTGCATTTGAGAAAGAGAATGCAAGAACCAGAGGGCCAAAGCAGTTTGTACATTTAGTTTCAAACTGGTATCCCAGACAGTGCCATTGCTCAAGCAGGTACAGGGACCATACACTAAACAGAACTATCTGCCACTGCACTGTGACCTGTGTGTTTGTTATTGTTGCTTTATGCTGCTGAATGTTCACACAGTGTGAGATTTTTGATGGGTTTCGTGTTCAGTTTCACAGGGAAGCTGAATATGCTATGATTTGGAAACAATGACAATAACTGGTCAAGCCATCATCATACCAACAATCCAGGCGATGGGCTGTCCAAGTGGGTAAAGAATGAAAGAGTTTTTCAGTTAAGAACTTTCTATATAATTTGGTAACATTTTACTTTAAGTGTGTCTAATTACTGTGCATTTACATAGTAGGTACTTAGTAAATACATGAGTACTTACACATAATTACAATTTGATTATGCATAGTTACAATGTACTTAATGTGTACATTTCTTGCATGATATAATCTTAATCCTACCCCTAACTCTAAACCTAATTCTAACCCTTTTCTGATACAATTGTGTGTGTGTGTGTGTGTATATATATATATATATATATATATATATATATATATATATATATATATATATATATATATATATTGATGGGTCACTGGCTGCTGTTATATAGAAAGTGGGTAAAGCCAAAGCATTCTGACACAATATACCAAAGTCCGGGCTTGCCTATACAGTATTTACCACTTTGAATCTAAACTTAATCGAATATTTATATTTCACATGTAAGAACACTTTGACCAAACAGCACAAAGGGATGAATTCACAAATTAGCTGAAGACTGTAATGAACTCGCTCTGGTAACTGAACATTATAATTTTATCTGTGTTATTCAGTGTGGGTCTGTGACACGGATGGCTGGTGGTGATGTCAGACCAAGAAGAAACACAGACAGTCAGGACTGCGAGGTATGAATAAATATGCTGATTCGCCGGTTTATTGTAAAATAAAAAGATTTAACAAAACGCAAACACTTTTACAAACAAAACGGCATGGTGGCCAAAACAAATAGGCAAACAAATAATAATTATAACAAGCACCAGTAGCAATTGTTTACTTGTAGTATCTGTTCTTACTTTTCTGTTTTCTCCTTTGGACAACCCACCCCATGAAGCCAAAGCTGCAGGTCTTTTATATTATGGCCGAGGGGTCAACTGGCTATTAATTATCTTATTAACCCCTCGGCCACAGTCTGCATGAGTTTAATAAATATGCGTGACTGTCAGCTAATTCAATAATTACTAGCCGACAGTCACACATTCTCACGAGGTATTTAAAACAATAACAAATAATGGCAGACGAGAAACTGAGACAGTGTTGGTGAGATAAATGTATATGCAAAGAGAGAAAAGCAACTGCTACCTACCTGATCGCTGTATCAGCACGGTATATGTTTTGTCTTCTGTTTGCAGAGTTTGTTTATTTTGGCCATCGTGCCATTTTATTTTGTTCAATCTTTTTATTTATTAATTAAACTCATGCATCAGCGTTTTCATACACCAGTCCTGTCTCTGTCCATTATGCTTCCTGGTCTGACATCACCACAAGCCATCCGGGTCACAGCATCTTTATGTTTATTCTGAGACCCTCTGAAAATAAAATGAAATGGAAGGTGCAGACACTAAGAGGATTTACAAGGATTTACAAGTGTTCGGACAAATTTTCATTTCAGCTATCAGCAGTGCTTGACTTAACAATAGACAAGGACAAAGCAATTCTGAGAGATTTCCAGCCTATTGAAAGATGACTATTTAAAAACAAGGACGGGAGAAGTGATTTAAAAGTGGAAGTCGGTACAGAGGGTTCCTTCATTTTCCACTGTAGTTATTTAACAGTAACACCAACTTCACAGGTAATTGTACAGCTGCTATACTTTACTGTATAAGTGCCCATTAGAACATAAGAACATAAGAAAGTTTACAAATGAGAGGAGGCCATTCAACCCATCTTGCTCATTTGGTTGTTAGTAGCTTATTGATCCCAGAATCTCATCAAGCAGCTTCTTGAAGGATCTCAGGGTGTCAGCTTCAACAACATTACTGGGGAGTTGGTTCCAGACCCTCACAATTCTCTGTGTAAAAAAAGTGCCTCCTATTTTCTGTTCTGAATGTCCCTTTATCTAATCTCCATTTGTGACCCCTGGTCCTTGTTTCTTTTTTCAGGTCAAAGAAGTCCCCTGGGTTGACATTGTCTATACCTTTTAGGATTTTGAATGTTTGAATCAGATCGCCAGTTAGTCTTCTTTGTTTGTTCAAGACTGAATAGATTCAATTCTTTTAGGCTGTCTGCATACGACATGCCTTTTAAACCCGGGATAATTCTGGTTGCTCTTCTTTGCACTCTTTCTAGAGGAGCAATATCCTTTTTGTAACGAGGTGACCAGAACTGAACACAATATTCTAGGTGAGGTCTTACTAATGCATTGTAGAGTTTTAACATTACTTCCCTTGATTTAAATTCAACACTTCTCACAATATATCCGAGCATCTTGTTAGCCTTTTTTATTGCTTCCCCACATTGTCTAGATGAAGACATTTCTGAGTCAACATAAACTCCTAGGTCTTTTTCATAGTTCCCTTCTTCAATTCCACTATCTCCCATATTTATAATGCACATTTTTATTGCCCGCATGCAATACTTTACACTTTTCTCTATTAAATTTCATTTGCCATGTGTCTGCCCAATTCTGAATGCTGTCTAGATCATTTTGAATGCCCTTTGCTGCTTCAACAGTTTTTGCCACTCCTCCTATTTTTGTGTTGTCTGCAAACTTAACGAGTTTGCTTACTATACCAGAATCTAAGTCATTAATGTAGATCAGGAATAGCAGAGGACCTAATACTGATCCCTGTGGTACTCCACTGGTTACCTTGCTCCATTTTTGAGGTTTCTCCTCTAATCAGTACTTTCTGTTTTCTAGATGTTAACCACTCCCTAATCCATGTGCATGCATTTCCTTGAATCCCTACTGCGTTCAGTTTGAGAATTAATCTTTTATGCTGGACTTTGTCAAAAGCTTTCTGGAAATCTAAATAAACCATGTCATTATAATATTTCAAGTCATGTATTATTCACTATCTTTTCTCTCATTTTTGAGCTATTTCATCATTCCTGTTTCTGTTTAGTTCCATTTCCTCGGATGTTATTCCAGGTGTAAGAATCTAATTGGCATTTTCTAATTCATTGATATCATTGTCCGATTTCGACATTTCTTCTTTTTCAGCCAAGGACAAAGATGCTGCGCCAAGTTTCCCCTTCTTGCTCCCCCACACTAGCAGGAATTAACTGGATCTAACTGTAATGTATTCATAACTCACAGACCTGCTCTTTGTTTATTCTCATGAGTCCCTGCAATTATGTATTCACTGCACTTCTCAATCAAAACTGACACTGTTAATAAGCAGCATAGCATGCTTTATATGGGCAAAATACATGATTGTTAAAGTGATTGTAGCAAACAAAATCATTTCATGCATTTTCCACACCATGCACACCCATTCACTATATAGGTTTCAGCTTAAAACATGATATGGGTCAAATGTTTGCGACTGCACTAGGCCATAGTGCCGAGTTTACGGCCGTATGTATCGTGACACTTTTGGCAAGTTAAGGCCGCGTTAGCACCGCCAAAATGCACTCAGCCTCTCATTAGCCATGCACTTTAAGCCGTGTCAAGCCTTAATAATATGCATGGGCAAATTGTAGTTGGGGCTCATTTGTAAATTAAGTCTGTGATATTAAAATGAGATTTATGAAGCGGCAAAACAACTGCGCCGGCTCTAAAAGGGTAAAAAAATAAGTCAGATTTATCAAATTGGTCTTATTTGGGCTCAAAGAAAAAGTCAGAAAGCAGCTGATAGGGAAACACATTATGGCAGCAGTCATAACGTATTTCTTATGACGGAGAGTGCAGGCTTCTAACCTTCCTGAACAACCCAGGAACAGAGGGAGAGTACTGAGAAGAAGGAAGAGTATTTAGGGTCCGCATTACCCTTTTTGATCTCCCTGAGGATTAAATTATAGCTCAATACCAGCTATTACATTATGTACAATTGTTTGTATTCGTTGTATAATAAACTTGGTTCATTAAGGTATCCTTTTCATTATGTATATTTGGTTTTATCCATTGTAAAATAATAATATAATATAAAGTCGGGACACATCATTTCTGCCTCTCCAGATGAGCTACCCAGACTTTAGTGGGTGAAAACCTCTACATTTTATTTAAAACACAGGTTAGCCCATTTTGAACTGTCATTTCTGCCTCTCCAAATGACCTACTTATTGCTCAACTAAGGTCCCATTTGGAGGGGAGGCGCTATTTTTCAGATTAGTCTGTTAACCTGTGTTACCGGTAGCCCATTTTGAGCACCGGCGCAGCTCATTTAAGCATTTAAACGTGGCATCTTAAGCCGTGCCTCATTAAATGGCACAAAATTAATGCATTTGGGATTGGGTAACATTTGTGCCGCGGCAGAGCATTGTTTTACTCTCCGCCAATTTAGCACTGGTTCTATGATCTTAAGATTAGTGGGCTAAGGTTTTAGTGACATGCAGAGTTTTGCTTTGTGTTGACATTTCAGGGGTTTTATTACCAGTATGGAGGTGTGTATATCTCAATTATATACTGTATTTGTAATTTATATTTTTAAAGAATGTGCAGTAAAAACAATTTAACCTGTTTTGAGATTATTAAGAAGTATGTTGTAAAATCCCTGGGAATACACCGTTGAGAGTCGTGTGGAAGCTGTGATGTAGCTCTGTGTCCTTTCCCTTGTTGAGAGTTGTGTCTAAGCTGTGATGTAGCTCTGTGTCCTTTCCCTCGTTGAGAGTCATGTGGAAGCTGTGATGTAGCTCTGTGTCCTTTCCCTCGTTGAGAGTCGTGTGGAAGCTGTGATGTAGCTCTGTGTCCTTTCCCTCGTTGAGAGTTGTGTGGAAGCTGTGATGTAGCTCTGTGTCCTTTCCCTTGTTGAGAGTTGTGTCTAAGCTGTGATATAGCTCTGTGTCCTTTCCCTCGTTGAGAGTCGTGTGGAAGCTGTGATGTAGCTCTGTGTCCTTTCCCTCATTGGCTTTATTTTTTGATACCAAGTTTCACTGGCTCTGCTGTATTTGTTTTGAAGTTGCACAATAAGCATTACTTTACACTAGACTTGCAATGAATTACAAGAGACGAGGAAGTGTATTTCTGTCTCAGTAACATGATGATTCTTCAATTTGTCCCTTGAATTTGACACATTTTGACCAATGAAACCATGTCAATCGTACCATATTCACACTGCCCTACTCCCTACAGACGTTCCATGCTTGGAACACGCATTTCTAAAATTAGGAAAGTATGATGACTGTATGATGACATCAACATTCTAGAAATAGAACATTCCATTCTGGGTGCCAAAAGTCATTATAAACAAATATCCTATGATTTCTTACAACACTGCCTTCTGATCTAACCAGACTTCTGTGTTCTTCACATGACTTTATACTGACTCTATTACGTTTTATACAGTTTTATTTCATTTCAGCCTCACCTATTCTGTTTTCTCTGTGAAACACTTTACGGATCCTTATGACTGAAATATCTATTCCACCTTATTACCGTAAGTCTTCTGATAACCCAAGCATCACTGATTTTGAAGTAAATCTGAAGCGCTTTCTTTTGGTATTGTGTATTGTTAACTCAATTTCAATTAGATTGCAGGACATAAGAACATAAGAACATAAGAAATTCTAGAACAAGCTGCCATGGATGCTGAAGCTGTATCTTCAGGTGAGTTTGTGCCCTTGTTATATGCGAGGCACACATATTCAAGTCCGTTTTTATCCTTTCGGATCTCAGAAGATGTTTTTGTTAGTTGTTGGATACCCTCGCATCCAAGTCATGCCAGATTAAGTTAAAGATGAAGCCAGACTTTACACACTAATCTGACTGCAGTGTCAGGGGACAGTGCCTCAGTTTTCCGCAGACGCTTCAAATCCAGGCCGGTAATTCGGGGGGTGGTGTCTGACCTTGTCTTTACCCTCTTTTCTAAAGGTTTTCATGACTGAATTGAATACATTTTTGTTGGTTTTAAACTCAAGGTCTAGGTTAGCTAGGTTTCATAGCCTGAACTAGTATGAAGAAAATTTTTGTTCAATATTAATGAAGCAACCAGATGACAGGAAAGCTTTAGTGCACCCTAAATTTTATGACAACTTTAGAGGTGATTGACCTCTATTGTTTAGGGAAATGGCACATTTGGCTACACATTTCTTTCTCACAGTTAAAACTTCAAAGGAAAGGCAAACGGCTTACTCCTTCCTTCTTCTCCCTTTCAACTATAGTTTTACTGCCTTGTGAGTGAAACATCTAAGGATGTTTTGAAGTTGCATTCACTTAGAGATAGAGAAAAGTGGGCCCCACGTGATCAGTAATATTATTGGTTGATAGGAGGCTTGTAAAACTTGCATAAGTATGTACTTGTCTTTTCTGATAGGTTAAGAAACAAAAGGGGTGATGTCATAAAGGAAGCCTATATTAATTCAAACATTGTACTGTCTTGTGAATTTGTAACGTGTGCTTGAAGGGAAAGGATTCCTAGAGCCTACACTATATTAAAAAATACATTTGTTGAACTTTAAAACTTAAACTCAGACTACAATTATTTTTACTCACGAATGCATGAAACAGAATGGAAGGATTCACCTACTTTTATTCCACACTTTGTATTATTAAAGTTGCTGATTGGGAGTTGGCTACCCCTCCCAGTTTTGTGTCATCTGGAAATTTGCATAGTTTATGGATTATGTCTTGGTCCAAGTCATTTATATAGATTAAGAATAGCAATGGTACCAATACTGATCCCATAACCAGTTATGAATCCATGCTGCTACTTTACCATTTACTCCTACTGATTTAATCTTTAGATATAGCCTTTCGCACGGTACTTTGTCAAATATTTTTTGAAAATCTAAGTAGATGATGTCATACGCACTGTCCTTGTCCACTCTAGTAGTCACCTCGTGAAAAACAGTCTAGTAAATTGTTAAATAGTTAAATAAGATCTACCTTCCTAAAGCCATGCTGGCTGTCTCCTATAATGTTGTTACTATATACATATTCCTCCATTTTGGACTTTATTATAGATTCCATGATTTTAAATATGATTAATGTTAAACTTACCGGTCTGTAGTTCCCAGGGTCGGATTTATCTCCCTTTTTAAATATAAGAACAACATTGCCTATTCTCTAGTCCAGTGGGATGGCTCCTTTATTTATAGATTTGTTGACTATATAACATATTGATTTAAAAATCTGTTCTCTAGTTTTCCTAAGGACTCCTGGACAGATTACATCAGGCCCTGATGATATGTTTATTTAAAGTGCTAGCTCCCTTAGTACTTCATTCTCTTTTATAGCAAACTCTGGTAATGATGTCTGTGTACATTCTGTTAACCTTGGTATATTGCATGAATCCTCCTTTGTAAATACTTGTATTGATTAAGCAGTGGCGGCTCCTTGGGGTAGGCAAGGGAGGCACTGCCGCCTCGAAAGTGTAAGCAAAAAATGAATAAAAAATCACATTCTGAGTGATCACATACATTTACTTTTATTTGCATAAATATTACTTATTTTGCACGCAAGATGCTCCATGCGGTTGAGAGCAATATCAGTTGATGAAAAATCTCGCTTCTCTGTGCTGTACTGCTACCCATACAGTCACAGGAGGAGCTGAGGACAAGGGAGATTCTGCCTACTTCTGCAGTGTGATTAGCCAATCATACTCCTCCTACTTTCATCTTGCAACGTCACAAACGTTAAAAAAAACACTGCCGAGGAGGCAGGAGGCGGGTCTCCTTCCACTGTGTCTGACAATCATTGGTCTTAACCTTTGCCTAAACTCTTAACGTGCGTCTTTAGTCACTAAATTACCACTACTGTCACATAAACTACTGACTTCCTCTTTTAGTTTCCTTTTTGCATTAACATATTGAAAAAACCCTTTTGGATTAAGTTTACTATCTAAGGTATGAACATCGTCAACAATTTGATTGCACTTTGTTGTTTACTGTGTAGTTTGTAGTGTAGCTCCCCTTGGCTCCCTGCCCTCCAGTTCACTCATTTAAACTCTGCCTGATTACTCTGTCAACTGTCTCCCCCAGTGTGCTGGATCCCATCCTGTTCAGGTGCAGCCCGTCCCACCTGTACAGGCCACCCCCTGTCGAAAAGGTTCCCCTGTGCCCCTCTTGCCTACACCAGTTTTTTAGCCACGTGTTAAAACTTCTTATCATCTCTTGTCATCTTGGCCCTAGAGGTGACACAGACAGAGAAGCTCCCTATACCTCTAGATCATCAAGGACAAGGCTTCCTCCTGCAAAAGCAATGCATTAATAATTCTATTGTATTCTAATCTATCAAACTGAGCAGTGTAAACTGGCAGTCTGATTGGTGAGTTCTGTGTGTAACAGCTGAATCTGTACCAAGCTTGTGCTGTTGTCATTAGTGAAAACATGAGTGGATAAGGAATAGTGCTAATGGCCTCACATTAATCACCGTGAGTGACTTCTGTACACAGATTGGGAAGTAAATTGACATTGACTTGATGTACTTTCTTATTACCTCCATGTCCTACAGTACAGTAGATGCAAATCCTTTTCAGTTGAAAGAAACCAAAAACCAATGAACGCTTATGTGAGGTGTATTCATTGGTCTTTGTCTTTCCCCTTGTAATAGTAAACTGATACCTCATCTGTATAGATGGTATTCAGTTCAAACGATAACCTGTAATCATCTGACCCTTAGGGCAGGGTTTATACACCCTAACATAGCAGGTTAGGAATGACCTGTGCTACATATCTTGCTTCTGCACCTCATCCCAGTAAAGCTGTTCTAATGACAGTATAATCATGTATCCATATATTTGTAGGGAAATGTTAATGATTAGAGTAAATGGCAGAAACAGCTGCAAGACAATGACCCACTTGGCCTTAGGCTTAGCATGTTGCACCCGAGTGGAGTAACAGCTTGTGACAGAATGGTGCTTAGTGTTAGGTCTCCCTCTCGACCTGTGAGGGCACTGTGTAACGGGAACAGAGTACCCTTAACTACATGGCACGACAATTTATTCTGTAGGGTAGGTGGAAGTTGGTCATTTAGGAAAGGGGCGCAGCTACGGTATCCAAACTCAATGACCCAGACGGTAAACTAAAGCTAAAACAAAATGGCCAAAATGGTTTAATAGATCAATTAAAAAAAATATTCCGCGAAAAAAGGCACTTTACAGAGCGTTTAAAAGGGACCAAAAACAAAGCACACAGAAAGAGTACTTGGAACTGCAAACACAAGTCAAAAAGGAAGTTAGAAAGGCCAAGAGAGAGAAAGAAATCAATATTGCTAAGGGGGCTAAAACCAATTCCAAAATGTTTTTCCAATATTATAACAGCAAGAGAACATTCAAAGAGGAGGTTAAATGTCTAAGAGACACAAATGGCAAAATCATAGATGAAGAAAAAAAAATAGCAAATATATTAAATGATTACTTTTCACAGGTTTTTACAAAGGAGGACACGGACAACATGCCCCACATGTCGACCTGTTCCTATCCAATTTTAAATAACTTTAGCATAAGAGGCAGAAGTGTTAAAGGGACTAGGAGCTCTTAAAATAAACAAATCCCCTGGGCCGGATGAGATCCTCCCAATAGTACTCAAAGAAATGAAAGAAGTTATTTACAAACCACTAACCAAGATCATGCAACAGTCTCTTGACACAGGGGTTGTACCAACAGACTGGAAAATAACAAACGTAATACCGATCCACAAAAAGGGAGACAAAACCGAACCAGGTAACTACAGACCAATAAGCCTGACTTCTATTATATGGAAACTTATGGAAACCATAATAAGATCCAAAATGGAAAATTACCTATATGGTAACAATATCCTGGGAGACAGCCAGCATGGTTTTAGGAAAGGGAGATCATGTCTAACTAACCTACTTGACTTTTTTGAGGATGCAACATTGAAAATGGATAACTGCAAAGCATACGACATGGTTTATTTAGATTTCCAGAAAGCTTTTGACAAAGTCCTGCATAAAAGATTAATTCTCAAACTGAACACAGTAGGGATTCAAGGAAATGCATGCACATGGATTAGGGAGTGGTTAACAGGTAGAAAACAGAAAGTACTGATTAGAGGAGAAACCTCAAAATGGAGTTGTGTACCACAGGGATCAGTATTAGGTCCTCTGCTATTCCTAATCTACATTAATGATTTAGACTCTGATATAGTAAGCAAACTCGTTAAATTTGCAGACGACACAAAAATAGGAGGAGTGGCAGACACTGTTGAAGCAGCAAAGGTCATTCAAAATGATCTAGACAGCATTCAAAATTGGGCAGACACATGGCAAATGAAATTTAATAGAGAAAAGTGTAAAGTATTGCATGCGGGCAATAAAAATGTGCATTATAAATATCATATGGGAGATAGTGGAATTGAAGAAGGGAACTATGAAAAAGACCTAGGAGTTTATGTTGACTCAGAAATGTCTTCATCTAGACAATGTGGGGAAGCTATAAAAAAGGCTAACAAGATGCTTGGATATATTGTGAGAAGTGTTGAATTTAAATCAAGGGAAGTAATGTTAAAACTCTACAATGCATTAGTAAGACCTCACCTAGAATATTGTGTTCAGTTCTGGTCACCTCGTTACAAAAAGGATATTGCTGCTCTAGAAAGAGTGCAAAGAAGAGCAACCAGAATTATCCCGGGTTTAAAAGGCATGTCGTATGCAGACAGGCTAAAAGAATTGAATCTATTCAGTCTTGAACAAAGAAGACTACGCGGAGATCTGATTCAAACATTCAAAATCCTAAAAGGTATAGACAATGTCAACCCGGGGGACTTCTTTGACTTGAAAAAAGGACCAGGGGCATAAATGGAGATTAGATAAAGTGGCATTCAGAACAGAAAATAGGAGGCACTTTTTTACACAGAGAATTGTGAGGGTCTGGAACCAACTCCCCAGTAATGTTGTTGAAGCTGACACCCTGGGATCCTTCAAGAAGCTGCTTGATGAGATTCTGGGATCAATAAGCTACTAACAACCAAACGAGCAAGATGGGCTGAATGGTCTCCTCTCGTTTGTAAACTTTCTTATGTTCTTAACAGTGTGGCATCTGAGGATTGGAGGCGAGGATGCGCTCGTTAACCTAGGGGTCATGAGCGAGGGTATAAATAGGGGTCATAGCGGATGTGATCTGTTCCTTGGTAAATGGTTAGTGTTGAAAACCTACAAGGAGTCTGTGTGCTGTATTGTGAACCATGAATTTTGTCTTGTGTTTGTTAGTGTTTTGTTAACTGTCGTCTGTTTTTAATAGACTACCAGTTGCACGATCCGGAGCTGTAGCGAAAGCCAGCATAAACCCGGACATCACTTTCACCCCTGCATTTCATGGAGAACTGTTTTACACAACTTGCACATATTCGCTATCACTGAGAACTGTGTTTGTGTTTTGTGTTTAGTGTTGGTGTGTAAAACTGGACTTTTGGTTACGGGTCAAACCCGGGGAATTACAAATACCGAGTGATACACGCCGCTGTATCACTCCAACATTATTATTTACAGGTGTTTGCTGAATAACTCATTCTATTGCTGACAACTATAACTAGTAAGATAGCAGAAGCACACTGTAGTCCCGTAGGCTCTGAGCTACTAGAGTATAAGTACCAGGCATAGAGGAGACAGACAGAGGAGCTCCCAATACCTCCAGATCACTGGGAACATTGGTGTAGAACCTCTCCAGAGGTTGCGGTAACCTGGTCAATTGTCTGTCTCTGTTAATACTAGTGACACGTATTGTATCTAAACAATAACCTTCAGTGCAGAATGTAATGTTTGGTATTTGGAACTGGTAAACATTGTTAAGATTTGAAACATGGTCTGGTCTCATCCTTACAACATAACAAAGTAGTTAATTCCATGAGATGCATGGGAGCAATAGAGGCCAGTACAGCAAGTGATTACTCAAAACAAAGCCTTTTGAAAATAGTATTATGGAGCGAAGCTCTAACAAGTGGAACAGTGCATAATTAGCTCAAAGCAAAACAATTGTAAATCAGTGTGTAAGTGTGTGAATGTTCTATACATGAAAAATGTATTGAAGCCCTTTTTCTTGAACCCAGCTTCACATGTAGCTTACAGTAACGTGAACTCCATAACCAGCTCGGTTTCCTTAATAACACCATTCCACAGACAGTTCCTCAGTGTGAATGTGGATTGCAGTATGTCATTTCAATTAGATTTCAATTGTTGTAAATAAGTTCCATTCTTGCAATAAATTACCTTTCAGCACATGTCCTTGACAGCAAATTATCTGAACATTTCAATAAGCTGTTTTGTTACTTTTGTTTTGGAAATATCTATCTGGAATAGGCATCAGAACTCTCACAAATGAGATTTTCATTTGTGTGTATGAAATTCTTTTTATTATTTTCAGAGAAAAATATTGATTCTTTGGAAAACTTCAATCTGACAACCCCCCACCCCCTCCCCTCAAAAAACATTCATGCATGCAATGTCTTATATCTAGTGATACATGCGGCTTAGCTGCAAAACTCACCTTTCTTAAACATGTTACTTACCTTCTTTCATTAGCTTTAAATTACATAATACATACATTTAGTACTGCATGCCTTGCATGTAGCACCATTTGCTCTCAGATCCTTGTAGTTGAGAGCCACACTCAATGGAAATGGCATGTTGCTGACAGAGATTTAAAGGAGTGAAGTATAGAGAGCCTTTTTTATTAACACTCCAATGCGCATCTTCACCTGAACTCTCTGAAATCCAATTAGCTGCTCACTAGTCAACTGATTGCCTCACTAATGATAGACATAATTGTTATTGCTCCTTTTACCCTTTACTGCCCAGCTTATCCTATTTAATGGCTATTTTCTCAATGTCAAATGTAGTAACATTGTTATAAGAAACATGAGAAAATGTAACGTAAGACTGAAAGGATCCCAATGATTCAGCATCAGCGACAAGGTCAGGTAACCCATTCCATACCCTCACAACTTTCTGGAGGAGATATTCAGAAATGTGTAAATGATAACTGTAGTGTTAATTCACAGATCGGTATGTAGCATTTATTTTGCAATTTTCAAGCGTCGTTATGTCTATTTCATTATTAAATAATCGTGCTAATGTGATTTCCGAAATTATGTTTCTTGCCACCGTTTCTTTTATTTGCTTGGGAATTTAAAAGGAAATCTGTGTTGTCATAATTTATCAAGAGTTATTTTTGCACATGAGGGAAAATGAGGGTTTTAATTAACAAAAAAGTATATAACTCACCTTGAAACAGTATTTGAGTTCTTTGGTGTTAAAAAATAGAATAAGCACACTGCAGTATGGGTTTACTGGGAGTGGCAGCAGCTGCAGCTGCAGCAGCAGTAGCAGCAAGTGTAATTTTATTGTGTGAGCCTGCCAGACCCCTGCAGCGACGCAGACGATACAGAGAGAGGGTTTACAGGACCAGGGTTAATTCCTTAGATTTACCACATGACAATCTAAAAACTCGATCCTGTCTGGATAGGGCTGCTATTGTCGACCTCTGTCAGACTGCGGGAGGACTTTGAATTGCCTATGAAAAGGGGCCGTGCTGTACCCCCGCATATGAAGGTGTTGGCAGCATTGTCATTCCATGTCTCTGCATCATTTCAAAGGGTCACGGGTGGCTTGACAAAGAGGGTTAACGATTATATCAGTATTCCATTTAATCAGGAGCAGCTACACAATATTAAAAGGGAGTTGTATGCTATTGCTGGATTTCCCAGAGTAATGGGAGCCATCGATTGCACACAAGTTGCATTCAAATCACCGCAGCTCCATGCATCCTATAACATCTGAAATGTGCAGATTTCCCTGGCTCCTGTCATGACTTACATTTTGACACAATCCACTGTGTTTAATAATTTCAGAGACCCAATACATGAGATGGAATATTACTAATTGTAAGACTACCTAGATAATTCAATATTTGTAGTTATGAAAATATTTTAGCCTTTTCTTGTGGTTATGAATGAGATTTATTCACTTGTTTTAGCCATATGTAATCTCACAGAATGTTTGTTGTATTGATAGAAATTTATTTGCACCCAGTATAATGCTACTACCAAGAAATTACCAATGCAACTGTGGCCAATCTGAACTCTGGATACGTAGATTATATGACAGCTGACCTCTACTGTAGATTTTATTTGAATTATACAAATAAAAACCTAAAAGTAAAAAATAATGAAATCTTGGTATAGAAAACGGCATATTAGATATTACAAAAGTTTCCTTAGGTGATTGCGGATTTGCAATGTATCCTTGGCTTTTAACAACTGTGTCTAATCTACACAAGAACGAAGAGCAGGTGTACAAGGACACACAGATCCACTAGGAAAGTGATCGAGCAGACCTTTGCTTTACTAAAAATAAGGTCTCCATGCCTCGACAAATCAGGTGGTGTGGTTCAATGTGACTCCCAAACAAGCTTACACAGACGGCTTACCGCTATTTATTTATTTTTTGACCAATTGCTCATTAAAAGAGTTGTATATAGTAAGCTATGGCAAAATATCCGTGCCGTCCAGTTTTTACCCACACACCAGATAATTGTAAATCAGCATGTGACGTGCAACAATTAAGTTTTTTAATGAGAAATGCGTTCAGTAACGACCTCATCGACTCAATTTCAAAGCATTCGCTACAAAATCACTTGCTACTAAAGCTGTAGTTACTATACCGCGAGTTCAATACAGTAACACTGGTGTTTGACAATCACTTGCTATTAAAGCTGTTGTTATACCATGAGTTCAATACAGTAACACTGGTGTTTGACAATCACTTGCTACTAAAGCTGTAGTTACTATACCGTGAGTTCCATACAATAACATTGGTGTTTGAAAATCCCCCCCCAATATCTGTTAAAGCAGAAAATAATAGCATTGTCAAATTCAAATTAATTTTCTCTAGAATTATTATACTACAAACGTTCTTAAATATTTAAATGCTCACCTGAAAAACTGTAAATGCTAAATTGTAGAATATTTCTTTTTTTATGTCCACCTTTTAAAGCTATTCTATTTTCATCACTAGTGAATTATCAAACAAAATAAAAACTTAAATACATGTAAAAATACCACCAGTGTGTATGGGTTATTATAAGTGTTCTTGGCATCCACAAGACGGTGCCCTGTATTGGGTTAATGGTATAACATATAACGTTAGGACTTTTTCTAATGGTAGCAATTCTTGCCCTAGCTTTATTGTTTCAATTACCATCTTATTGAGTTGTGTAACTGATTCTTGGTGCGTGTCGTACATTTCAATTGCCATTTGGTCACAAGTACTACTTTTCAGAATGCTTTAACACAAACCAGGCTTTGTTAGGGCAATATGAAGTCGTGGGTTTTGCGAAACACAACTTCTTCCATCAATTAAGTGAAGGTCTCTGTGGGGCTACAATACAATTTAGCCATCTAATATGTTTCATGGCTCCACAGCCAAACAAACAAGCCCACTAAACATTCCTCAGGGAAATAAAATCACAACTTGTGAAAAATGAGGTTTGTCACTAAAACAATTTGTATTAATCCAGACCTCTAAAGGTAATTGCTATGGGGCCAAATAAGGTATTATTTGGGTAATGGCTTTTAAATAAAACATGCACTCTGCAGAAGTGCAAAAAGGGGAATGGAGTCAATTTCCCTTTTCACATGAAAATGAGAGCTTATATACAATGAGGAAATGTCTACATATCCCTGGATACATGTCAGTTATCATATGGTTGCATCCAATTTCGTGTATGTGTGAAACCATTGACTTATTCCATAAGTAAGTCATATTTTCTAAAACTAAGAAATTAGGGGGGTTCCCGACTGGCTCATCTGGTAGAAGCGCAGCTGTGTGGTGTGCAGGGTGAGTCATACAGCACAGGTTCATGTCCTGGCTGTGCGAAGCAGGGTGAGTCATACAGTGCAGGTTCATGTCCTGGCTGTGTGAAGCAGGGTGTCATACAGCACAGGTTCATGTCCTGGCTGTATGAAGCAGGGTGAGTCATACAGCACAGGTTCATGTCCTGGCAGTGCGAAGCAGGGTGAGTCATACAGCGCAGGTTCATGTCCTGGCTGTGTGAAGCAGGGTGAGTCATACAGCGCAGGTTCATGTCCTGGCAGTGCGAAGCAGGGTGAGTCATACAGCGCAGGTTCATGTCCTGGCAGTGCGAAGCAGGGTGAGTCATACAGCGCAGGTTCATGTCCTGGCTGTGCGAAGCAGGGTGAGTCATACAGCGCAGGTTCATGTCCTGGCAGTGCGAAGCAGGGTGAGTCATACAGCGCAGGTTCATGTCCTGGCTGTGCGAAGCAGGGTGTCATACAGCACAGGTTCATGTCCTGGCTGTGCGAAGCAGGGTGAGTCATACAGCGCAGGTTCATGTCCTGGCAGTGCGAAGCAGGGTGAGTCATACAGCGCAGGTTCATGTCCTGGCAGTGCGAAGCAGGGTGAGTCATACAGCGCAGGTTCATGTCCTGGCTGTGTGAAGCAGGGTGAGTCATACAGCGCAGGTTCATGTCCTGGCAGTGCGAAGCAGGGTGAGTCATACAGTGCAGGTTCATGTCCTGGCTGTGTGAAGCAGGGTGTCATACAGCACAGGTTCATGTCCTGGCTGTATGAAGCAGGGTGAGTCATACAGCACAGGTTCATGTCCTGGCAGTGCGAAGCAGGTGAGTCATACAGCGCAGTTTCATGTCCTGGCTGTATGAAGCAGGGTGAGTCATACAGCGCAGGTTCATGTCCTGGCTGTGCGAAGCAGGGTGAGTCATACAGCGCAGGTTCATGAATGCTTTAATCTAAATGCCTGTCATCAGCCGTTTCTCGGTAGTGATCTACAGTAATGTTGCAGGACGTACAGAAGAGCTTACCTCCATCTCTGTGTAAAACTCCTGCTGGATATTGCTTTACGTGATCTGCTGCCGACACATTTTTAACCTTTTTAGAGACATCCATTTTCTTGTTTACAGTGTGCAGTATTTTAATTTCCCGCCTAGATTGCATATAGTCATATGACATAATCACTGCACAGCACTATGTGCATGGCGAATAGCTGTACAGTTTTGTTAATGTGATTTTTTTGGTATGAAATACAAATAATAATTATTAAATAATTTATGTTTATTTCTTAAGAATATTGTAAAAATCGCAGTATTGGGCTAATGTCACGATTTCCACGCAGCCTGTGAAATCGCTATTTTCACAGGGCCGTAGCTGCAAGTCACTTTTGGTATTAAAACTGGTGGATCTACATGTATAGTCACGTAATAATAAAACTGTAATGAGGGCGATATGATTCATCTTTAATGAGGTCATTGTCATTATATAAATACTGGTTTACATTAAGAAGGCAACATTTTCAGGCCTCCTGAGAATAGAATTAGAAAGGAAAAGTGATTTCCTGAAATGGTATGAGAGTGATTGGTTTCTCTGGGGTTTTAAAATCCCCAGTCCAATAAAGACTTTCATAACCATTGAAATCATTACTCATTTCATTTGTTTGCTGTCCTCACAAGCCCTGTAGTCCCCTTCAACAAAGATTTGTTTCAAACAAGCACATTTTCTCTTATTTATTACCTTAACATTTCAAGTGGAAGATACATAGAACAGTGTAGAATAAAAGTCACACTGTGCAGAATAAAAAGAGATAGCAGCTTTATTGCACACCCAGTAGGGCATGACAACATAGATCACGCCTATCTACAAAGAAAATAATTCTTTCTTCAGACTGTCCACCCAAATGTGAAATAAAATGCGTGCCCTTTATTAGATTTATTGAGAAACCAGAGGAAAGCACGGACTGCTCTATAGTGTTGTACGATCTGAAAACTTTCAGCGTTAACTAAATGAAACATTCAACAGGAGGTTAATGAAAATATTCCAACCTGTATTAAAATAGCTTTTTCTGTTTGAATTTGTAGGGATCAGTGAAGGTTAAACACGTGTTGAGCCCACTTGAGAACACTATGCTCAAGCTCAGCTGCTATCCCAGGACACAGAGGAACAAGGAATTGATAAAGTGTAGGAGAGATGTATGTTCAGGGTCTGGAACAACATTGTAACTCACACCAAGAAATTGATAGTGTTTTAGATATTGTTAGGAAAACAGAGTGTAAGCAGAGTTCACAAAGTTCAGCTTCACACACACGCACTTAGGCAAGATATATAAGACAGGCACTTGAGTGTGAGAAAAGCTACCTGAATCCTCTCCTGATGACACACCATCCCCTTACCTGAGCTACCTCCCAGAAGGTCAGGTAGCTGATCATTATCTGATTTCTGTTCATAACTCTGTGCTACAATGTTGTGTCTAATGATAATGTTTAAGCTACATGCGTGTCACTTTAGAATATTGGAATCAGTACATGGAAACTTACTAGCATAGCAATTGGTACAATTGGTATTGTGTGCACTCGATCACAGACATCAAATTAGTTTCCTTACAAATTTTTTCTATTGATGTTTTGTAAAATTGTATTTATGGATGACCACAGAGTAGATAAAAGTAATAATTGCATTGATACTTCTGAAATGCCATTGCATGCAAGCTCCGGTGTTTAGCCTGGTTGCTGGATTCTCTAAAGAAGAAATGAGATCAGTTAACATGTTGCCATATATCACTCTGACTTAAGGGGTTCATAAGACTTTCTCTATGTATGAGACACTTATTCATCAAGAAGTGAAATTCAACACAAACAAAAGACATTCCGATTGGAAACCCTTTGGCGTTACTGTAAGTTACTGCCTGGTAATTGTCAGAACTTAATTCAATAGTCCTGGTGCAATTTGTAATAAGCCAGAGTTTCATACAATTAACATCACTGTTGCAACTTGCTGCTTTTTATGGACTTATTTGGTTGTTCCATTTTGTCTGTCAATCCATCAATTAATCTTATATTCTATGTTGCCATAGACACAGAACAATATATTGAAAATAATATAGCTTTGTAATCTTCATGTACAAACCACTGCTAATGCCACTTTCATTACAACAAGCACAGTATAATGGAAAAGAAATAATACATTCTAAAGAAAAACACAGACATTCAACCAAACAATGACGAGAACAATGAGGTTCAGAGACCAATAACAGAATTTAAGGAGGTGCTTTTAAATAAGAAAGAAAATGAAAATACAAGGACAAACACACTTGCTGATATAAACCTCACAAAGTCGTATTTACGTTCAGTGGGAGAAACAAAAATAAAATTATTTCCATTGCATGACAGTAGATGTTAAAACTTCATGCTGATTTGAACTCAGCTCTCACCAAGATAAGCACCAACTAAGACGTAGCTTTACAGTAAACTAATGTGATCCATCTGTGTCTCCATCCATTTACGCTTCCTTCCATATGATGATGTAGATATCCTTCTGCCTGGTGTTGATGGCTGAAGTGTAATGCTGGCTCCAGTGCTGTAGTACCAGTTGAGTTACTAGAGAAGGTAGCTAGCTCCTCTAACCCCACCACCTTTAATACATAATCACATTGACATGCTGTTAGCAGTATGCAGCAACCATACATCAAGTAAGACTAACAGATTATTGGGGTATTGTACAGTACTTGGCTTAAAAGGGTTTTGCTGCTGATAAGGCTAACAGCAGTGAACAAATGTTATCATAGGTATGGCCAATCAAACCGTTGTGTAACAGATTCACTGACAGTGTGTCAATTTGGGATTGTACTCCGGGAGAAGTGAGGGGTATCCACACAGAGGCACTTCTTGTTTGTCTTAAAAGCATAAAAGTGTTGGATTCTTTTCAATTACCGGCACAAGCTTCAAATACAAACTCAAAGAGGTTCTGACGCGCATTAACATGATCAAGTATCCAGCGGTATGGCTTTTCTTGTCTAAACTGTACAATTAATATTGATGAACTAATACGACTACTACTACTAATAAAAACAACAGCTGTAAACAAGAAAAATCCAAAGAAATTAGATTTACCAGGGCATTGTGATTTTAGTGCTACAATACAAATTATGCATGCCTATTTTTTTTAATTAGTTTTGCAACCTTATAAAACGGTACCAGATTTTTCTTTCAAAATAAGTGGTACAAATTGCACTTGATAATAATTTTGTATTGTTTGCGTATTTTGCTCTCTATATAAATAGAGCTAACCTCATAGCTGAGTAGTACAAGTAAACCACAGTAGTACTGTATTAAATCATTTTATTACACTTTTGTTTTGTGTAATTTCTTCCTATCTTAAATATATTACATGAAAAGGCCTGGAAGGCAGTTGCCATCTAATTCTAAGGTGTTTTTTTTTTTCTTTTTTTTTTTTTTTTTTAAGGCACAGGGCTCTTTGTATCATTGGTTTTTCTATCGTATCTTGACTTTTCGTAGGTTTTTGTGTCTTATTCGTAGACTTACCCGCGACGTATTAACGTCATTTTCACTCGCGTAACTTAAGACTGTTTGTTTCAAACTACTTTCGTAGGCAAATTTCTGAATCTCATTATAATATTATAACGACCCTGGCGAAGGCAGCATCCTGGACATTGTGTTTGTCTTGTTTGTTACGTCCTGTTTAAGGTTCCATGTATTGTGAGGGTACGGGGCACGCCGTTGGTGTGTGTCTGCGTGTGCGCAGTGGGCGGTTCCCCTGGAGGCTATAAGTAGGGGGGGGGGGAGCCGCGAGGGGGAGAACGCGTGTGAATGTCTGACTGGAGAGCGACTGCGTGAGACAGAGTACCGGCTGAGAGAGTGCTTGTCGGTGAAGCAGGTGTGAACCCCCAGTGAGTCTGCGGTGTAAAAGAGAGAGAGACAGCTATTTGTTATTTTGGCGTGAACCCCGGCCCAAACAGGGGTTCGTTGTGTTATTAAAGAAATTTAAAAAAAATAAAAGTACGTGGAACCTCATCTGGTCTCCCCCGAGTCTGTCTCATCCCCATAGCACAGAACGCTACAATATCGAACATTTGCGCTTACCCTTGATGCATTATCATTTTTTCCCTGATGTACTTCGGTTTGTGTGCCTGTTTCCTCACTGACGCAGATTCAACAAGCTGTTTGTACGTGAAACTTCCTGTTTAAACATTTACAGGCTTTTACTTACTTTAAAATAAAGCACCATAAAATATAAAATAAACCACAAAACATATATTTATAAATAGTGGCAATTGGCAACTAATGCATTTTGTTTGGTTTCTTTTCTATTTGAAGGTGCTTTATTTTAAACCACATTAATAATGGAAGGGAAGCACGGAAACAAGTCATTGCAGAGTTCATTAATTAAACACAAGCTGAAATCTTCTCATTAATCATGTTGTGCATAGATAACTAAAATATGATGAAAAGTATTTACTTGCGTAGCCTAATGTACGTACTGTACATTTGTATCCTTTACACAACTAAAATATTCATGGACTCAAATGTTTTCTGCGCGATTCTCACATTAAGTCACGGAAAGCACAGGGAAGCATGGTTAGGGTACAGACGAGAACACACATAGTAAACTGGAGAACTTCCATACATAGAAACAAGCATAGCTGTGTTTATGCTTTCCGTTTCAGATCTGCATTTTGGTTTGTTTTCGCTGTGTCCAGGGTCTGCGCTACGTTTAACGCATCACATTCAGTTTGTCCTGTTTGTTTTTTATTTTCTGCTGCTTTCTTTTTTGTTTTTTCGGTGACGTGTCTGTCACTTACAGCATCCCTGTGAATGTATTTTGTTAGTTATTTCTTTCCATGTTTCTTTTCTTAATGTTGCTTTTCTTGCTTTTGTTCCATTTCACTAACAGGTCAATTTCGTCTTTGTGGAAATTTGTTTTCCTTTTCCTTTTTGCCGGTGCCATAGATGCATCAGCTGCATGAGCCGTAGCTCAATCCTGTTATATTTGCATAGATGCATCAGCTGCATGAGCCGTAGCTCAATCCTGTTAGATTTGCATAGATGCATCAGCTGCATGAGCCGTAGCTCAATCCTGTTATATTTGCATAGATGCATCAGCTGCATGAGCCGTAGCTCAATCCTGTTAGATTTGCATAGATGCATCAGCTGCATGAGCCGTAGCTCAATCCTGTTATATTTGCATAGATGCATCAGCTGCATGAGCCGTAGCTCAATCCTGTTATATTTGCATAGATGCATCAGCTGCATGAGCCGTAGCTCAATCCTGTTATATTTGCATAGATGCATCAGCTGCATGAGCCGTAGCTCAATCCTGTTATATTTGCATAGATGCATCAGCTGCATGAGCCGTAGCTCAATCCTGTTATATTTGCATAGATGCATCAGCTGCATGAGCCGTAGCTCAATCCTGTTATATTTGCATAGATGCATCAGCTGCATGAGCCGTAGCTCAATCCTGTTATATTTGCATAGATGCATCAGCTGCATGAGCCGTAGTTCAATCCTGTTATATTTGCCTGTTATATTACTACTTCTTTCTGTTCACTATACCACTCATTTATCTTTGCCAGAAGGAAGTCCTAAATCTTGGCTTTTGGCGTTGCGAATCTATTTAAAATGAAATGCAAATTCCAGTCTCCTGTATAATGAGCAGTAATTTATGTTCGTAAACTTGCGGTGAGCACATAATGTCTAACTAGCTGCCAGCTGGTTAATCAAAAGGCCAGTGGAACTGCACACAACTTTAGTTCTAGCATATAATATAACATTTGTACTTGAAAGACAGCACTTTCTAAATTTGAAAATAGCTTCTTATTTTAAGTGTTTCCTTCAGAATGTGGATGCATATAATAATGGTCTTAATGCTGCATGAAAAAAGCTTTGAAGTGTTTTCTACACATGGGTGAACAGGCATGCTGAGCAATGATGTGTTTTTAATGCTTGCAGGACTGTCTCTGTACCAGAGAAAAGAAAATGGAATTAAACCACAAACTGGACATTATCCTTAAGTAAACCATATTCCATCCAGCCATTATTATTAACCGCTTACTCCTTTACAGTGTCGCAGTGAGCCAGAGCCTAACCCGGCATACACAGGGCACAAGGCGGGACTACACCCTGGACGGGACGCCAGTCCATCGCAGGTAAACCATATTTAAGCATTTAAATATATATATATATTTTTTTCAATCTCGTATGCTTAAAGAAACTCTTTCCCTTCCATGAATCACTGTGATCAGCACTGGGGCAGCTGAGCCATCTAGAAACAGAGCTAGGTTATATGTGATTTAGCCATCTAGAAACAGAGCTAGGTTAGATGTGATTTAGCCTATATAATGTGCCTCATATTAAAGTGTTACAGAAACCCCTGTAGTGTTTACAACAAACACATTACTTTATACTTGCTGTATTGTCTGATGTCCATATTGCAGCCATTTTTCCATATTGCAACCAACATAGCTGCAAATAATTTTGCACTATATATATATATATATATATATATATATATATATATATATATATATATATAAGTACACTATTGTAACAGAAAAGGGTTAGGATTAGGGTTAGGATTATATTGTGCAAGAAAATATTTACATACAGTATTTACATATAAGTACACATGCATTTACTAAGTAACTACTATGTGAATACACAGTAATTAGAGAGACTCAATATAAAGGTTCACAAAATAATGAATAGTCTAATGTTTCGTTTGAAATATTTATTATTATTTGGATGCTTTCCTCCGAGGTAATATCTATAAAGGGTTATCAGGGGCTTTCCACAGGCATTAAATCCTTTTGGTCTCATATAATTCTCATATGGTCTCAGAAGAGAAATGGATTGTTGATACTGCCTGATACAGGCCTAACTAATAAGATGTTCATTCTACACTCCCAGCTAAATATTTCATGCTCTAACCTCCCAAATGACAAGTGCTTGCTGTGAACATAAGCTATACATGTGAGTGGTCCACAAATAAGTGTTTTGTTTCTGCGGTGCTACAGTATATATGGCACTTTTACATTGTTCTGTTAAGATCTTTCTTAAAGAATTGTATTACACACAACATCATATTGTTTTCTTTGTTTATTAGCATTGGTCAACCCAATTTAGTAGGAACCAAGAATCACCATAATAATCTAGATAAGGCATCCCTGGGGGAGTAAACCTCAGAGCCAAATGTATTAAAATGTATGTTAAGATTCATTAGATTTTAAGAAATATTAAAAGGTTTATACTGTAAATCATTTTAAATTTACATCTATATAATCTTTATGAATTAAGGAAAAGGTGTTGGCATTATAGCATTTTAAATGTGCAATACTCCATCAGAAATATATACATTTTGATTACAACACTGAGAGATCTTCATGAGTATATGCAACATTGAGAATGTATGTCAATTTTGTATACCACAGATCGCATAGGCTGTAATGATTGTGCGGTAGCAGGACACGGCCCCTTTAAGATGTATGCCTCCATGTCCCTTCCGAGCCGGGGCGCTATCCAGGAGGACTTCATCCATATCCCTCCCGAGCCATGGTGCTATCCAGGAGGACTTCATCCATGTCCCTCCCGAGCCATGGTGCTATCCAGGAGGACTTCATCCATGTCCCTCCCGAGCCATGGTGCTATCCAGGAGGACTTCATCCATGTCCCTCCCGAGCCATGGTGCTATCCAGGAGGACTTCATCCATGTCCCTCCCGAGCCATGGTGCTATCCAGGAGGACTTCATCTATGTCCCTCCCGAGTCATGGTGCTATCCAGGAGGACTTCACCCATGTCCCTCCTCATGCTAATTGCTACTCATGCTAGTTTTCGACACTTGTTTTGTTCCATGTCTGTTTGTCTGTTTGTTTTGGCCACTGTGCCGTTTTGTTTTGTATAAGTGTTTTGTTTTGATGGTTCAGTCTTTTTATTTTGTTATTAAAGGTGTGCTTCAGTGCTTGCATACCCCGGAGTCCTGTCTGTGTCCATTCTCCTTCCTGGTCTGATGTCACCCACAAGCCACCTTGCACAGAGCTGCAGAAATCCTGAAAGGGACAGCCCAGGGGGCTATAATAAGCTCCTGCTGTATTTGCTGCCATTTGATCACTAGAAGACATTGCTTAAGTTCCATAAGTTCCAATCCTGATAACTACAGAAAATAGCAAGTGTATTAACACTGCAGATCAACATCATGTGATAGCATGAGGCACCAGCTTCGTTTTAAATCTTCACATTAGTAATTCTACATTCCTGAGTCCAAAGATTTTACTTCAATATTTGAATGTATCTGTTATGCATTGAATCCAACATCAAAGGCCACTACTACAGCGCCACTAGAAATCGTTCCTATATGAACAACGATGTAATGGTGACATTAGACGCCCATTTTAAGCCTTTTTAACCAATCATTGGTTGTTTACAAAATGACTGACATCTCCAAAGGCTCCAACAACCAATCAGGGATGGTTTTATATAGTTTCAAAATGAAAGTAAAGTTAGATAGACAAAGCTAGATGAGCGAGTTTTATTATTTATTTTGGCAAACCCAAGTACAGGCTTTCCAGAAATCACACTAAATCATTTAAAATGTTTATAACCCCCAAAATAAAATAACTAAATAGTAATTGTAGTGAAATATTCACAGGATAAACTTCAGGGATGACTCGCCAATCAAAATGCATTTCACAAAAGCCCCAGGCCAATAGAGATACCTTTTATTATGAGGTGCAACATTTCAGTATCTTTGGGTTCAGTTTCAATTACCATATATACCATGATTTTAAAGGAGAGCATAACTAAATTTCTTTACTTAACCAAGAATGCTTACTGACCCGAAAGAAAAAAATATTTTTTTACAGAAGATGTTGATGAGTTGACAGATGTATCTGATGGAACGTCTTCACATTACGCCCCATCAAACAATTTGGTATAAGATTAAAACCAGACACTGTATTTATAAAATTCTTTCTGATCCTACTTCCTGAGAGTTGTGGCTACCACTGGTACTTTTTAGATAGGAGATAACTAAATTACACGTATGGAGACATTTCTAAAGAAATAAATATTTTTGAGTACATTTTAAAACTAGGTATATTTCATCATAGAGTGAAAATGTTATTCTCTCAATAATCTTCAGATTCTCAGCTGTTTAGAAAGGTATGATACTGTATACTTTTGGTGGATATAAAGTCATGTTATGTCAGTAGACAAACAGGTTGAATGTTCACCGCAGCAGAAGGGTTAAGGAGCTCTCTTGCAAGATCTGTTGCAGACCTGGTATATTTGCCTTTGTGTGCATTGCCTAATATATGCCACATTTATCCCTGATGCTTCAGCCATTCAGACTCTGGCATCACATTGATGCCAGTATTCAAAAGTTACACAAATAAAGCTTAAACATTATTGTTAGACACAACAATGTAGCACAGTTATGAACAGAAATCAGATATTGATCAGTTACCTAATGTTCTGGGAGAAGCGGTCGAGTACGGTGTCACAAGTGACGGATTTTAATGGGTTTCTGTGTGTTTATATTGTATATTTTAAATTGTGTGGAATCTACTCCTCTTAAACCCCTGCTGTTTTTTTTTTGCTGTGCTGATTTATGGACAGGGTGCTGTTCTGCCTAGCAACAGGAAGCCCCGTCTGGTTAGTGCCATGGCCAATGGCGCTCCAGGTGGGACTATATAAGGCAGGGAGTTGAGACAGGAAGGAAGAGACGTGGAGGCAGGAAACAGAAGACTGGACTGGACTGGACTGGACTGGGCAGGGCAGGGCAGGGCAGGGCAGGGCAGGGCAGGGCAACAGGAGTGCGTGCAGGCAGAAGCACGTAGCCTTGGATGGTCTATCGTCAGGAGAGGGTCCAGGTAGGTTTTTCACTTGCACGCTCAAGTACCTGTCTTTATATATACAGTTGTAGTCAAACGTTTACATACCCCATTGGAAATTTATAGTTTCAAGAAAAGAAATAATTATAGGAAAAATCTTTTGTAGCAAAAGTTTTGCTTTTGTGGATGAGGAAAAAGTTACAAGAAATAGATGTCTACAATTATTTATTTCAGCAATTAGCAAAAATGCTAATTCAAAAGTATTCATACCCTGACAAGGAAAATGAAATTAATAGCTAGTTGAGGCACCTTTAGCAATAATAACCTATTTTAAATGATTAGGATATTTGTCAATGAGCTTTTGGCATGATTCTTTAGTGATTTTTGACCATTCTTCAACACAAAATTGTTCTAGTTCATTCAAATTCTGAGGACTTCTCTTGTGCACAGCCTTCTTCAACTCATCACAAAGATTCTCAATCAGATTTAGATCGGAACTTTGACTAGGCCATACCAGAACCTTGGTTTTATTCCTCTTTAACCATTCTGAAGTAGATTTTGATGTGTGCTTTGGATTGTTGTCGTGTTGGAACATCCAGTTGCACTTTAAAGTTTTGTAGCGGAGGGTTTCAGATGATTGGCCAATATATTTTGGTATGCTATGGAATCCATTTTACCATGTATTGGAACTAAATGTCCTGGGCCATTAGAGGAAAAACAGCCCTATAGAAGGATATTACCACCTCCATGTTTGACAGTAGGTATGGTGTTCTTTTCTTTGTATGCCTCACCAGACTTTCTCCAAATGTAACGACTATCAGCATGACCAAATAACTCAATTTCTGTTTCATCGCTCCACAAAACTTTTGACCAGAACTCATATCCATCATTCAAATGCTGTTTTGCAAACTTTAAGCGACTGTCCTTGTGAAGTTTTCCTAAGTGTTTTTTTCCTTGGCCTGGGACCATTGAAACTGACACCATGCAATACTCAACCTATGGTTGAAATGGAAACCCCAGTCCCACTTGTGGCCAATTCACTTGGAATATCTTTGGCAGTCAATCTTGGATTGTTATTAACCTTTCTCAATTTTTCTACTTGTTCTGGATGAAATAACCTTGTTTCTTCCAGACCGAGGGAGCGTTGTGACAGTACCATGAGTCTTGTACTTCTTGATAATAGAAACAATAGTTGAAAGTGGGTGTGACAGAGTGAATACAAGTCATAAATCTTCTTTCTGATCTGTGAGAGCGCTGTATAACAGGAACAGTGTGCCCTGGACTGGATGGGTTGGCAATTCATTCCAGGGAAAGTTGGAAGTCAGCCATCCAGAAAGCGAGCAGAGTCACAATACCAGAAGTCTCTTGCCTTATTGCGGTAGGCGATGTGGCAATCGCGGATTGGAGGAAAAGCGATTACACTTGTTACCGAAGGGGGCGTGACTAAAGGTATATCAGGTGATGTGGCGAAGCAATCTGTTCCTGTAAAGGAGAACTGTGATTTACCTGTGAGTGTTTCGTGTTTTGTATGTCTCAATAACTGTGTCGTTTGTCATTTGTAGACTGAAAACAAATCTGGAAGCTGCCGCTAAAAAGCCAGCTTAAACCCCGCACCGCACTGCACTATTGTTTCACCATTATTGTATTTTACATTATATTTCACCACTAGGAACACTCACTTGGGAATTGTGATCATGTATGTGTATAAAGTGTGTTTTCATATCAAGTTTCAGGACTGCACCCCGTGAGTTTTAACTGTGTCATACACATCGTTGTGTAGGGCCGGTTATTGTTATTATTTGCAGCACAATAAAGAGCGGTTTTTCACAGTGAACTGTGTTGTGTTTGTTATTATTGAGTACTGCATCACCTCTACACCTGCACACTGCAAACCACTTTGCCACAGCGGGATACTCAAATGCTTGGAAATCTTCTTGTATCCTTCTCCAGCTTTATGACAATAAATCATTTTCTGCCTAAGGTCTTCAGATAGCTCTTTACTTTTTCCCATATTGACTTATTGATATTGACAACAATCACCCTATGCCTAACCCTTTTATACCCTCTAAGAATGCTCACCTACAAGCCAGCATTTTCTAGACTTTTCTAGAATTAGGTTCTGCATTATCAAATTGAAATTTCTATCACCTTGTAGACAATATTATTATTATTATTATTTATTTCTTAGCAGACGCCCTTATCCAGGGCGACTTACAATTGTTACAAGATATCACATTATACATCATTTCACATTATACAGATATCACATTATTTTACATACAATTGCCCATTTATACAGTTGGGTTTTTACTGGAGCAATCTAGGTAAAGTACCTTGCTCAAGGGTACAACAGCAGTGTCCCCCACTGGGGATTGAACCCACGACCCTCCGGTCAAGAGTTCAGAGCCCTAACCACTACTCCACACTGCTGCCCATGGCTGGCTATACTATCATATTACATCAAAGGGTATGAATACTTTTGAATAATTGTAGACATCTATTTCTTGTAACTTTTTTTCCTCGGCCACAAAAGCAAAACTTTTGCTACAAAAGATTTTTCCTAAAATTCTTTGTTTTTGAGAAATTTCTAGAAATTATACATTTTCATTGGGGTATATAAACTTTTCACTACAGCTGTATATATATGTTGTGTGTTGTGTGTGTGTGTGTGTGTGTGTGTGTGTGTGTGTGTGTGTGTGTGTGTGTGTGTGTGTGTGTGTGTGAAGCTGAACTTTGTGAACTCTGCTTACACTCTGTTTTCCTTACAATATCTAAACACTATACGTTTTTTGGCGTGACACAGAACATACATCTCTTCTACACAAGGTCAAATATAGCTAATTTTATCAATTCCTTGTTCCTGTGTATCCTGAGTTGGCTGAGTTGGAAAACATCATTCCCAAGTGTGCTCCCAAAATATGTTTAACCTTCATTGACCTTACAGTGGACTAACCTGAAGGCGAACTGCTGCAGAGCCAAGTGCCACTGTATGATACAGGCATTGGTGTCCTTGATCCGATGGAGCCACTTCAAAGGGGTGTGGTCTGTGACAAGGGTGAGGTGTTGTCCCAGGGGGTAGTAATGGAGTGCCTCGGCTGCCCATTTTACTGCCAGACAAACCTAAGCCAGCAATGCCTAATAAGGAGTCCACCTGGACCTTTTTAATCAGAGGTCTGATCTGTCCGCCTCCTAGTTGCTACCTCAAATACTCTGACTCACTCTTGGCATCCAGGGCTGTTCATAATTTTCGACTTGCACAAGGGGAGGTGCTGGAATGCATAATGCATTAAAACAACAGAACAGCGCAGTATACTTACATTATAATACTAGTCAAAATATTAACAAGAGAAACTCTATAGATCTATTCAGTTTGCATTACATTGCATACCAATTAATTGAAGGTGTAGAACCTGAAAACTGTAGCATTCATGACACAGAATTAACAGTGTAATAACAGGAGAATGTTTGCTACACCATTATAGGACTGAACGACAAACATTTCACCCTTCATTCTCTTGCCATTGCCATACTAATATTGTAATCCTTTACCAGCGTGAAAGTTCAGGTTAGTGAAGAATTATTGAAGAATACTGTGAAACTTTTAATTTCTGTAAAGGGTAACCTTTTTCTGTGAAGGTTGTCATTTTTTGTTACATACAACATTGGTTGTCAAGTTATATGTTATAAAGATTATAGGCTATATTTAATGATGCCTGGAAGTCTGAAAAATAATTAGTTTTTCCATGTTTTCAAGGAAAATGAACATTTGCAGAGCGAGGAGCAGACCAATATATGTATGTGGCTTCTGAGATGAGAAAATAGACAAGATCTGGTGTTTTTTACTGTTTAGTAAATAAAAAAACCCTGTCTGTTGGAAATAATTCAGTCTAAATATAATCAGAAGTATTACTAGCCGTTGTCCAGTCCCCCTGACCTGCCTCTTTATGACTGGGGGCCTCTCGCAAAGAGACACGGCCAAGTGTACTAAACTGTGTATTGGGTACCTTTTAAGTAATACTTACTACATTAAGAGTACAATACAAGCCTGTTTCAATCAATTACTGCAGGCAGTTGAGCAATGGTTGCTACTGTATATTTGCACTGTAACCTTGTATTGCCCTGTAACACCTGTAAGTCGCCTTGGATAAATGCATCTGCCAAGTAAATAAATAAATAAATACATAAATAAATAATGCCAAGGTTTTCTAAATTGAGCTCTGAGTCTTGAGTATTGAGGTACTGTTAAATCCCAACTGCATAGAAAGGCACTTTTAAACAAATAAATAAATAATGTCTAGGTTTTCTAAATTGAGCTCTGAGTCTTGAGTCTTGAGATACTGCTGAATCCCAATTGCATAGAAAGGCACTTCTAAAGCTGTAGATCAGTTATGCTGTGGAGTGCCATGTAAATAGGTAGCAACACACATGTTTCCACAGTAAATGCTACCAGACTTAAGGTACCACTATCATTAAAAAAGTTAGATTGATTCCAAGTTTATAATGAAGGTGATATTATAATTTGTTTCTTTTAGAGCAAAGAAAAGTGTCATTCAACAACTTGAATTTGGATGTGGAATGGAGAGGTTTTGGATGAATCTAAACTAGGGTGAATACATGATACTGTAGAGTCCATTAAGGAGTTGCTAGACTGCTAGACTGCTATTTGTAGTGAGGAAAGGAAAAAGGGTTGAAACAGTAATAAAAGCATTATAAATAAATCTCTTATAAATAAATACCTCATGTTATAGTCTAAATCATGTCTCCTTGTATTCCAAATAATATTCTTTTTATTTCTCATATGTTGGAGGGTAATGTTGACTCAATTTATGAGGCCATTTATCAGCACTGCCATATTAAATAATTGTTATTCCAATCCCATATATATCTAAGTAGTACCTAGAATAGCTATTGTATTTAATCAATAATTGGTCATTACTCACCAAGTTCAACTCCATAGCAAATTTCCTGCATTCATATCACACATCCAACAGCCTGGCCTCTTTCCTCGCATGCCCTTAAGACCTATGAATTATCTTCTACTGTTTAAGAACATTTCTCAGCAAGTGAAATGTAGATTCTTCCAGATCTCCTTCCAATTATCTTGTGTTCTTCCTGCCACTTAATTGTGAGTGAATCTGTCCTTTTAACTACTTGTTCTACTAGAAAGACATTCATTCTTGATACAATCTTTTTTAAAATGAGTTTTATATAATATTTTTTTAGGTCTTGTTGCCCTGTATCTACAGTAGATGTGTGGACTTCATTACCTGAACAGTGTCAATTTAGAAAAAGATCCTTCATTTTACAAACTCGTGTCAATTCAGAAAAAGATCCTTCATTTTACAAACTCGTGTCAATTTAGAAAAAGATCCTTCATTTTACAAACTCATGTCAATTCAGAAAAAGATCCATCATTTTATAAAGTCCAGTATCAATTCAGAAAAAAAGATCCTTCATTTTACAAACTACTTTACTAAACACAATTCTGCTTTTGTCAATGAAAATAAATATAGAAATAAATTAACACTAGAACCGCCATGGCAGTCATTTTGACGGTTTGAGGTTTTCAAATTTAAAATTACTCTGCGTGTCTGAAAGTTATGCGGTTGTGTGTTAATGACTTTTCCTAAATACATGTACTAGAACTGCCAAAGCCGTCATTTTGACTGCCTTTTACAATACATTTTTTTTTTAATATAACCTACACTATTCTATTTTATTTTTATATACAAGCCTGTTGTTATCTCTACTGGACCTGGCAGCCATCAATTCCTTCGTTTTGTACTAGGAATGCACCGGGGAAAATATCAGTAGGAGAGATTTCATCTTGAAGCTAACCACAGCGCTTCGGCAGAAACATTTCGATCAGAAAACTACAAAGCAGGCTGCTGCTGCAGCTCAACCTGGATCCTGTGCTGCACCGCGTGACACACACACACGCAAGAGAAAACATGTTACTTTCATTTTAAATAAAATACAACTTTAGTTTTTTTACAGTTTTGTATGTACATATACCTGTTTACACACTAGTTTCTTTTGAAATGTTTATTTTATTATAGCTTTTCATTTTTTGAAGTAGTGCTTTATATATGTGGTAAGTTAGAAAATAAACCCTTTTATGTTTAATTGTTCATTTAAATATGGCGTTTTGGCTGTGCAGATGTTTAATATGATGTGCTTGAATAAAACTTTTGAGTTGTATCCTATAGTTTGTCTTTCATTTTAACACTGATGTTGTTTAAAATGTAACCATCATAATGACTGCCAGCGACGGTTTTAGGTATGAGTATAACCACGGAGGTTCTAGTGTTAAAGAAAGAATCACAAAACTTAGTCGTTTGGTAGATATCACATCTGTCTACAGCTGCCCCCTTTAAATGGCCACTTATCAACAATGACATTGAGAATTCTCTGGCTATTCAAGTAATATAGTTCTCTTTTAGTTGCTGGGTCAATTTAGATGGAAGCTACAAACAGGAAGTCGGGTATGATTAACAATAGTAATAAAATATGCTGGTATTGGTATTGCAATGTTCATTCTTCTGTGACCTAAAAGAAAGGGAGTCTTCAGAGACAAGGAACTTTAATTGAAGAAACAAATCTCAGCAGGGGAGGAAAAACAAAGCAAAACAATGGAATGATGCTATACATCCTGCTTTGAATTACACATGGATAAGAGCCAGGTTGTGTTTAACAACATTTCCTTAGAGAAGAGGAGTCATCCTGTTGTTATTCTGTTTAATATCTATTAAATTAACTGTAACATCTGGTGGTTGTTTATAGCTATGTTTACAATGACTTTTAGCAAGCTAGAAAGGTAGTTATCTTACCATAATGCACTATTTTGTCACACACTTCATTTATTTTTTATTTCACAGGATGGAGCCAGGCCACCTGATGTAGTGTTTAAGACATGGAGTTAGTAACATATAAAACATGTAGAGAGAGGGGCTCCGCCTCTTCAAGGCCCAACATATAGAAGGGGGTTCCGTCATTGAGGAGACCCGACACACAGGAGGGGGGGTAACCGTCTCTGAGGTAACCCGACATACGAAGAGGGGTCGCCGTCTCAGATGACCAGACATACAAAGAGGCTTGCAAACCAGAAACAGAAACAAAGTTAGTAGATATTAGAACATATAGAGCAGGATGTTCAGCCTCTTCAAAAAGCCCAACATAATAGAAGAGGGGTTCCGTCGCTGAGGAGACCCGAAAAACAGGAGGGGTTCCATCGCTTGGGGACCCTCACATATGGAGCCATCAGAACCTGAAAGGGAAGAAGACAAAGAATAATGCATGCTAAAGGAGGGGTTTGGCCAGGGGTCCCCTCTAACTCATGGAGAACCCTCCTGTACGAGGTATATAAAGGGAAGCCTAACAAAGGGTTGGAGAAGGTTGACTCACTAACCCCCCAAAGAATGGACTCCCAGCTCCCCGCTGAAGACACCTATGAGAAAAAAAGAGGACCCACCAATGCATAAAAAAGGAGAAAAGAGAGAGAAAAAAATTAACACAAAAAAGGGAAGAAGACACTTAACATGACAAAGGTGTTAGCAAGCTGTGCGCTACTGACTATGTGAAGACCCACCGCTTGGTGGAATGAAAAAAAAACCCTCTCTCTTTAGGAGGAAATCTTTGGTGGCCCTGGTGGAAAAGTTGTCCCCACTCTGGACATACTAGCAGTGGACTGATGGGCAAAGGATATTTCGGATGATGAAGAACGAATATAAGCTTCAACTGTTGATGAGGTCCAGAGCCCCATATTTATTAAATGCTAGTTGGTATTTGCTTTTGCAGCTGATGTAGCTGCCCCTATTCTGAATGAATGGGGAGTGTAGAATTGTGGGGGAGGACCTACTCTGGACACCACAGTGGAGAGATATGAAGAAAACCAATGCCTTGATACAATGGACTGGTTTGAATTGATGAACAAAGGTTCAGAGGATGAACGTTCTGTGATGTACTTCAGCATGGAAGTGTAGGGGCATAGAGCAGTGCTGATTTTTGAAAGCTGAATACATTGTTCTTGCCGCAGTTGATCTGTTTTTGAAATGCGGAGGGATATGATGAAATGGGACTCTGGAAGGAGCATGAAGTCACTGCAGCGGATACCTAGAGTAGGAAAGCTGGAAATAAAAGGAACTGTATATTCGGAGCATCTCAAAAAACCCCAAAATGCGGATAGGCATATGGTTTCCATAGTTAAATCATTGAATGGAGGAAGCACCCTTGATGGATAATTGAACTCAAGTTGCCGAGAATGTCTGTAGAGATAGGCAGGCGAGCAGGAGATGGAGCCGGTGAACACTTGGAAATTTCTCACAGGAGGAGACAGATAGTTGGGATTGATATTATAGTTGGAGAAGCGAAGGACATCAAGTTGAATTCCTGATAAATAGGATTTGATTGTAGCTGGTGCCAGATGTAGAGGGTCCTTTGCATGAACTATAAAAGCCATGATCCAGTCCTGGTTAAATGGAGTAGGATTAATCCTGCTTTGGGAGCAGAAAGTTACATAACAAACTCAACCTGTAGAGCATGAGGATCTGGTAGAAGGGGCAAGTGATGAAGCCATATAATCTTGAGCTGAATTAAGTAGCTTATTGATAGCTGGATTTAGTTGAAAATCAGCTGATTGAACTGTGGAGTTGCTGCTGGAAATGGCAGAGCTGTAGGGACCAGACTGTGGAATTTGGAAATCTGTAAAGGAGAAAGAGCATCATTATTATATTAGGCCAGCAGTGTGGAGTAGTGGTTAGGGCTCTGGAATCTTGACCGGAGGGTCGTGGGTTCAATCCCCGGTGGGGGACACAGCTGTTGTACCCTTGAGCAAGGTACTTTATCTAGATTGCTCCAGTAAAAACCCAACTGTATAAATGGGTAATTGTATGTAAAAATAAAGTGATATCTTGTAACAATTGTAAGTCGCCCTGGATAAGGGCGTCTGCTAAGAAATAAATAATAATAATATTATAAAAGTCTAGTCAGTGGTGAGCTTGTATTAGGAAATAGCCAGAAGCTGAAATCCATACTAGCCACCACAGTAACTGCATGGTGAGGGGAACTGGAACATCGTTTATTTACAATGTGCACTGTAGCTATATTATCGCAGTAGAATAATAATTTCTTAGACCAGAGATGACCCCATAGTTTGGCTGCTGCAACTATGGGGTATATTTCGAGAGAGCTGTGGATTTTAGAAGTATAGATAGATTTTCAATTTCCTGAGGCCATGTACTGGAAAACCATTAATTGTTTAAGAGACCTCCGAATCCCAGAGATGAGGCATCTGTAAACAAAGCCAAGTCGTGTGATGCTGAAATGAAGAGTGCTGAGTAAGAGCAGACCACATTTTGGAATGATGCTATAAATCCTGATTTGAATTACACATGGATAAAAACCAGGTTGTGTTTAACAACATTTCCTTAGAGAAGAGGAGTCATCCCGTTGTTATTCTGTTTAATATCTATTAAATTAACCGTAACGAAATCTCTTCTGCTGGCGGATCTGAAGGAGGAGAGATCAATAAAAAAATCACCAAGAAGATGAAGCAGAAATGGAACATGTTAAGCGTTGAGAAGTATCCAGCATAATGCTTCTGAAAGTGAACCTAATATCTTCGGGCTGCTGTGGCAGCTGAAAATTAACTGACTACCGAAATATAACTTTCCTTCCCAGCATATACCAAACAGATGATGAAGGGAAGGATGTATTGGCATTACTTTAAATGCATCTGATATAGCTGCTTTAGCTAACCACAAACCTCGGCCTGCTAATTTAATAGCGTGAATTGCTTCTGAAATGGTAATATAATGAAAAGAAAATTGATCATGAGGAATGAGCGAGTTGATGCTGTTGGTGCTTGACCTCCGTGGTGCTGATAAATCGATGATGAGACGCAAGGCCAATGGGATTCATTCTGGAGACTGGGAACGGGGGAGCTAAAAATGGACCTACTATAAAACCTTTCTAATTTCTTTTTCGATGAGAGAATGAACTACCTCTGGTTCTGAATGCCGAAACGAAGGTTCTTGCTTTGAAAAGAGGAGGACGGAATTTCACTGAGTCCGGTTGAAAAAATGTTTATAGTCCATCGATTAAGTAGCTGGTTAAAATGATGTCAGGGTGATTCTGGAGTTTTTTGGATAAAGCCGGAAGTGGAAGCTGTGAGCATTGGAGAGAGTCATTTGCAAGCTAGAGGGTAGATAGTACTGGAAAGTGCATCCCCACAAGTAGTGCACATGTGAATAAAGTTACATTGTCTGTTTGAGCAGAAACCAGTATTGAAATTATTACAGATTTGTCTCCCTCTGGAGAATCTAATTCTGTGCCCGTATTTGTCTTGAGTGTGGATCTGGAGGGGCTGAAGCATGCGTAGGATTAGAGAAGGAAGCTCTGTTTGAGTAGTGAGGTACTGAGGTGCCAGGTGCTGATTTAGAGGTTGATGCTATTACTGCCTTTGGGCAGAGGGATGTTGAGTGAGCTGTGGAAGTGCAGACCCCGCATGCTTTGGCTCTCAGACCGCCAAAAATTCTATTGAATAAATCTGAATCAGGATGTGCCCAGTTAATTCTGTGGTTATCGGATGCCAGAATAGCTGCTGCTTTTGCTGAAAAAGCTCTGTGATAATCAAAAAACATGGTCCCTCCGTATCTGACAGACAGTTCCACTATGTAATATTCATAGGAGTCTAGTTCGGCTCTTCGATTAGGATATACAGAACATAGCATGTCTCTGTATATAGAGAAGGCAAGGATGAATTCCCCCAATGTTACATTTTTTAGTAATCTGGGGTCTCTGGATTTTAAATTTAACTGATAGATCTCCACAATCCACAACTCTGTGATCTAGAAACGCTGATGTCATCATCAATAATGAAACAAGATTGACATCCTGAGCTTTGATTAAGTTGCGCCTGATTTGCGGAGATATTGAGTGACATTGAGCTGAAGTTGGAGAGGAGGAGCCGTATGCAGATGCAGTAGCAAGGCTGTAAATTGGAGGATCTGATTCAATGACCGAGGTTAGAGCGGAACCAGAAAAAACTGTAGCCGCTGCTGCAGTGTTTGTTGCAGGAATTAGTGAACTTTGTTTCTCCTGTTCCATATCAGACACCCTTTTATCCAAATCTGACAGTTTGGTACTGACCGAAGGTAGTGTGTCGGGAAAAGGCTGAATCTATGATGTTATTCTGTTAAATATCATGGAGTTCTGTTGCTGAATTTCACTGGCTGGCGCAGCTGGCTGCTGGTTTGAAATGCTGGCTGTGGGGATGACTTGCTCCGGCACAGACTGCCTGTTGTCTGGTTGGAGTTGCTGAATGGCTGGGACTGGTTGCTGGTTTGAAGTGCTAGCTGTGGGGATGACTTGCTCCGGTACAGACTGCCTGTTGTCTGGTTGAAGAGGCTGAACGGCTGGGTGCTGGTTGCTGGTTTGAAGTGCTGGCTGTGGGGATGACTTGCTCCGGCACAGACTGTCTGTTGTCTGGTTGGAGATGCTGAACGGCTGGGTGCTGGTTTGAAGTGCTGGCTGTGGGGATGACTTGCTCTGGCACAGACTGCCTGTTGTCTGGTTGGAGATGCTGAATGGCTGGGTGCTGGTTTGAAGTGCTGGCTGTGGGGATGACTTGCTCTGAGACAGACTGCCTGTTGTCTGGTTGGAGATGCTGAACGGCTGGTTGCTGGTTTGAAGTGCTGGCTGTGGGGATGACTTGCTCCGGCACAGACTGCCTGTTGTCTGGTTGGAGTTGCTGAACGGCTGGGTGCTGGTTGCTGGTTTGAAGTGCTGGCTGTGGGGATGACTTGCTCCGGCACAGATTGCCTGTTGTCTGGTTGGAGTTGCTGAATGGCTGGGACTGGTTGCTGGTTTGAAGTGCTAGCTGTGGGGATGACTTGCTCCGGCACAGACTGCCTGTTGTCTGGTTGGAGTTGCTGAACGGCTGGGTGCTGGTTAGAAGTGCTGGCTGTGGGGATGACTTGCTCCGGCACAGGCTGCCTGTTGTCTGGTTGGAGATGTTGAACAGCTGGGCGCTGCTGAGGAGCTGTTTTAGGTGGAAAAACTGATTCTGCTGAAATGGAACTGCAAAAGAGAAGGAAGAGAGATTTTCCATCACTCCCTGCTGGAATCACATTGCCATTTTTAAGGAGGGTTTTTATTAATTTGTTCATGGTCCAGTCCTTCCAAAACAGTCGCTCGGGAGGAGAATCATGAGGCCGGAGACGCTAGGATCGGTGAAGATTAGGACCTTGGGTGGCAGGTAGACATGGAGAAACTTGAACGGGAGCCTGATCAGATCTAACTGAGGTGCCAGAGGGAGAGAAAAATCCGGGGCTGGAGGGACCCTGGATTGAAGCTGGAGGTTAATGGTCTGGTATAGAGAGAAAATCCTGAGAATCCTCTGAACAGAAGACAGATGCTGTAAGTACTCCATTATGCTTGATTAATAGAAGTCGATGGGTCTTGAAATCCAGTTAGGTTTACACAAAAAACAAAAAAAAACACAAGACAGCTAGATAGGGGTGACTGATGGCTAAATAAGGTCGATTTAATTGATGAAAGAAGGTGATAGGATGCAGGTGGGCCTAGCTCCATCCCTCGAACCAGATTTATAGGTTAACATGAGTTTTATGAGTGTGTGCTAAAAACTCATATGACCCAATGGTGGGTTCTTACCATTAGAAAGCATAAAAAAGGTTGTTTGTATTGTTGAGCGAAAAGCTCTTTATTTCAATTTAGATTCTTGTAACAATGGCACACAAAGTCATACCACAGCAAAGTGTGAACCACAAAAGAGGTATTGACAAACAAAAACCTTTATAGATGCAGCCCTTAATTTTTGCTTTTTTTCATGGAACTCCTTATCACTTTTGAGCAGGAATCAACCTACTTCTGAAATATAATCACCATTAAGCCATATTCTATAACATTAGAATTGTTGGAAAAGCTTACCTTTATATTCCTAGAAGAAAGCGTTAACAACGTCCCTGAAAATGGAAGTTGAAACTGGATTGTTTGTTCAGCATGTATGGGGTTGTAACAATGAATGGTATACTCACACTCATGTTTTTGTAACCTGTCAATGCCCACTGTATATCTGCAATCTATTTTAGAAAAGCCCATACAGACTAATCATGCATGCTCTCCTGCAATCTAGGATTTTATGTGGTGTTAAACGATAACAGGTAGTCCAGTGCTAAAATAGCTGCTTTATAGACCTGTTGTGTTCAATTTCAATCTAGGTCTGAGATAGGATAGCCTACAAACACTGCTTCTTTACAGAATGGGCAGAATGCTACCAGTTAAAAGCAAATGACTTCAAAGAGACCTCAGTAGAGAGTGGGAGATCAGCCTCTGAGACAAAATTGATTTACAAAAAAGGGCATGTGCTAAATACAGTAAGCTATGCTCATACAGTACAGTACACAGACCACTCCATTGAACTGAATCAGTATAAAAGACTGTGCTGTGCTATTTTGCTTTGATATGGTTAACAGTAAGTTTATTTTATATTTATTGTACTATACTGTACTTCCCAAATTTATTTTTAACTTTAACTAAACTCTTCCATTTTAGCATAGCCCCACACAATGATTAAGTGGTTCTATGTTAATAATAAAAATAGTATTAATTACAAATACATTTTTATTATAATCAAAGAAAAATGTCATTAAATAATTTAATCTGAGATCACAGAGGTTTTGGATAAATCTGAGCATGGTTAATTAAATAATGATGTACTGGTGTTATTAAAAGGCAATGAATTTGAAGGACATAATACAAAGTCTTTCAAAATAGCTTTCTGTCATTTTACAAGAGGAACTTTTTTCTAAAGCTGTTTGTAGCAATGAACCGTGATGAAGAAGATGGGAAATTACATTGTAGACTCCAGAGAGAAATTAGGGAAGAAGATTAAAAACCTAATAAAGGATTAGTAGTCATTTTCTTTGGCAGAAATCCCATGTTGTTTTCATGCTTGAAAAGTACATGTTTATGTCAAACTTTGCACATGAGTGGTTATACTGAACATGTAGTTTGCAGTTCATCAAAAATGGAAGCAAGTGCAATTTATGTTTTCAATGTTGTTATTGTTATTATTATTATTGTTATTTAATATATGTGTATACATCCAATCTGACAAAAGGGGTTGAAATAAAATGTATTAAAATGAATAAGAGATGCTTTGGTCCACACTGAGATCAATATAATAATAATGAGATAAACCAACCGTTAACATAGAACTTCAATGGTAAGGATCGGCAAACAGCAGCCTAGACTAGCAAATATGTCATTCCTTTAGGGCTACTGGTACTAAAAGGTACTTTAAAAGATGGTTCGCAATACTGTTCAGAATAACACCATGTAACTGTGCATCTTTTATTTCAAAGCGTCATGTTTTAATGAAACTGCTCCAACGCTAATGCATTTGTACAATGTAAGGTTAGTATAGTGGATTTAGCAAGGAAGGGGTGTGCAGAGAATCTATTACTCATACATTTTATCAGACTCCTACTTGGAAACCAATACTTGTAGGAATACGCATATTTTACTCGGATGATGTCACCAGAAGAGGGTGGGGCTAACACCGGAAACACCAGCATTTTTTTCTGGCTCTGATTTTAACTCAAAAAGTGACCATACACAGTTATATTTATTTGTAAACATGTGTGTTATTTAGGGGGCATGAACAAGGGCTCCTCCCCCTACTTCCTTGCTACCAATAACAGCTGCTAATGCCCTATTTAATCCCCAAGCCTTGAGTTTGCTTTGTCTTGCGGTGTTTGTTTTCCACCATCATCGCCTCCTCCTCCACTACGCTTTCCTCTTCTATTCAGCTACTCCACCTCTGCAACTGCGCCCTCCTCTGCAACTGCGCCCTCCTCTGCAACTGCGCCCTCCTCTGCAACTGCGCCCTCCTCTGCAGCTGCGCTCTCCTCTGCAACGGTCTCCCTCTTGGGGGTAAGTGAAGCTCACGCTTCAACCTTAGAAGCCCAGACGCCACTGGCTTTGTCCTCTGCGAGGAAGGTTCTCCGCGAGACAAGGGGGACCTCCAGCCAAATTCAACTATCACTGTCATCTTCCCATTCTCTCCTCTAGATTCCCCTTTGGGGTAGTATTGGTTGCTTCCCAGCCAACAAATCTGCAATACATATGTGAGAGGGTGTGTGGGTGATTCACTGAGAGAAGCAGAGTCAGTTTATTTGAAACGCTACCCAGGCGCTCTGATTTATTTTAGAATACCAACAATGGTAATTTGTTCTTTTTTTATGAAGACACAGTTCTGTAGTACCTGGAAAGAAAATCTAATGTTCAAAACCAAACGATAAAAGAAAAAAGGAAAATAAAACACTATCAAAACTACAAAGAAAAGTGCTCCTATAAGCAGGGTCTTGCTCCCTCCACTAACCTGCCAGATACGAGATCAAGTGATGTTCTCCTATTCCCTCAATACTTTAATGGGGTAGCCCAGATCCCCATGAGCTACAATAAATAACATCCCAGGGACTGCACTTCACCAGTATGGGTATGTGGTAAGTAATAGTGTGGCTGGCGTCTTCAGCCATTCGCCGCTGCCTGTTCTGGTTCTCCACTGCCGCTCTATCAGGAACTGGCAGGTTTTTTTCTTTTTCTCCGTCCATAAACTTTCATTCTCTTTGTTATTCCAATGCTCTATTCAAAGCTTCCGCTGTGTTGTATCCTGCACGGGCTAACCAAAGGAATAGGAGAGTGTCATTCTTATGGGATTGACCGTCTCCCCAGGACCCACCCCCCAACCAATCAAAGAGGACCGCGCGACACACCCTCACTCAACCTCTTTGTGTCATCACCATGATTGGCAGGTGGTTCCTACAGGGCTTCCAACCCAACCTCAGGATCACGCATGTGCCCGATAGCCAACACACATCTCCCCTGTCACAACATAGTATTTAGCATTTGAGTGTTATATGAGGATTTTAGGAATTTATTGAGCTTTTTCAATATTAGGCTAATGGCTGGTTATTGAATCTGCAACCTCAAAAATGCACACGTTTTCCCCAAAATTTGGAAAGCGACATTCAACGTATCTCTGATGAAAAAATACATATAAAAATATGTGTTACCCTTTAAACAACCACACAACTTATGTATAAAAGAATACATAAAACTTGTGGAACATGCCTTAGCCACAAAAAAGCTGTCTTCTTAAAAGCTAATGATTTTCAACAATATAGTCAATAGCAAGTTCATGTAAAATAATGTGGAAGTGTTTTAGTTGTTTTACAGGCATGTAGCTTATCAAATGCCTGTGTGTCCTGCTGTGCAGAATTTAATAATTGTTAAGGCTGTGTTCGAAGGTTCAAAGGTTCGTTCGCTAGCCAGGAATTTGAAGGTAGTTCTAAACCTTCGAAGGTTTGTCAGGCAGCATTCACTCAGTGTCAGATTTTTTTTCTTTTAACAGAAACCATTTGACAATCTTTGAATACTAAATCACACATTAAATGCCACTCACATGGAAAATATGATCTTTTGATTTGTATAATGCCCATTACCTACACAAAAGTTGTTGTATAAAAAAAAAGAAAACACTACCAAATGATTGTTGTACGTAGCACTTCTTTTGGTGCTGTCGCCGTGCATTGGAGCAGACCATTATGTGAAGCACTGGGGGGTACGTATAACGGCTGCATTGCTTCAATAAAATATGCAATGAATGCCTAGTGTACAAGACGTTGTAAGATAAGTGTTATGGTACAATAAGTATGAAACATAAAATATACGCCAAGGCTAATATTTTGAAATTTTGAAAAAACAGCACCGATATGGAAGCATATTTGACGGTAACGTGCAATCTGATTACAGAGGACGGAGGCTTGAGACATACAGTACGTGCTTGAAACAAAGGAGTTGGCTGAAAGACTCACTGCAGTTAATATTGGCAAGAGGTTAAGTGAAGTGGTCGATGCCTATGAGATCCCAGCGAGAAAACACCAAGCAGTGGTTCACGACAATGCAGCCAACATGGTGCTATGCATTAAACTCCTGCAAGCTGAGGAGCCTTGGGAAAAGATGTATGGGGTCAGGTGTGTAGGGCATACTCTGCAACTTTGTGTGAATTGAGCAATACAGATAGACCCCATCTCGCTGTAGGGCATTTTAAAAGGAGTGCTACAGCAACAGCTGCTCTCAAAGTGAAACAGCAACAGAATGTGACAGAGCACCAGCTGACTCAAATGAATGTGACAGAGCACCAGCTGACTCAAATGAATGTGACAGAGCACCAGCTGACTCAAATCTTGATCTGACTTCTGAACAGTGGATCATTGCTGAAGACACAGCTAAAATTCTAAAACCCTTGGTAATGCTGACTGAACTTCTGTCACAAGAAGAAAATGTTTCCTTATCGGCAACCCTACCTATGTGATCTAATATGAAAAGACACCATCTGTCTCTTCAGGGCGAAGACAGCCCTGCTACAGAAGCACTGTAAAAGAAAATTAACTGAACAAATAGACAATAGGTGGCAATTTACATGCTTAACAGGAAACAACATTTATGTGTTGGCATCTGTTCTTGACCCTTGCTTCAAGCACCTAAAACATATTGACCAAGCAATACAGGAAGCAGCGTACACAGGAATTGAAACGCTATCAGGATGCTTGAGTGAACCTGAGGTGCCGGAACAAACCGAGCCAACCCCCCAGACTGCACCCATCCCAAGTGTTGAAGGTGAAAGCTTTGATCAGCATCCAGATGAGGAAAATGTGTCAAAAAAACTAAACACGGACAAGCAAAAACACCTTGAAATGCTGCTTTATGATGTCGATGAAGGAGACAGTGAAGAAAGAAATGAAAGGTACGAACTGGAGGAATACCAAAAGACAAAACCAAAATTGACACTGGGCCATTGATCTGGTGGAAGAAAAACAAAGACCACTATCCAAAACTGGCCAGACTTACCAAGCAAATATGGTGCATTCCAGCAACATCAGCACCTGCTGAGAGAATTTTCTCCAAGGCAGGATATATTGTAAACAAGACAAGGTGTTCATTGCTGCCCGAGAACGTGGACGTCAATGGATGCTTTTCATAGCCACACTGTCTCTCCTATAACTTTGTTAAAGTTGAAGGTCCGTATTTATTTTCTAACTCAACTGTTACTCTGTACTGATTCACTGTTTATTTATTATGATGTTTATTATGTATGTTTAATTAATCAACACGGTTGTTTAAAAAAGAATATGCGACGAAAACCTGCTTGGAACAGTGAGTGTTAAATAAAGATTTGTTTTGCCTAAATTGGCCGCAATAAGTTGCTCTTGCAATGCAAGCTTACTCTATGTATGAGTATCGCAATAAGTTGCTCTTGCAATGCAAGCTTACTCTATGTATGAGTATCGCAATAAGTTGCTCTTGCAATGCAAGCTTACTCTATGTATGAGTATCGCAATAAGTTGCTCTTGCAATGCAAGCTTACTCTATGTATGAGTATCGCAATAAGTTGCTCTTGCAATGCAAGCTTACTCTATGTATGAGTATCGCAATAAGTTGCTCTTGCAATGCAAGCTTACTCTATGTATGAGTATCACAATAAGTTGCTCTTGCAATGCAAGCTTACTCTATGTATGAGTATCGCAAAGTTTATTTTTTTATTTAAAATATAAAAACATGTTTACTGTTCTATATACAGTATTTTTAAACTACACACTAATGTTTTATTTAATTTATATGGATTACCTGTAAAATAATAGGATTTTCAATCAAATATAAAACTAGTAGCTACGGTGACATAATCAGTAAATTATGCAAATTAGTACCACAGAAAGTTCAAACCTTCCTTCGGTAATGTGTTCCGAACCTTCGAAGGTCAAAATGTACCCTTCGGTGTAGCCCTAACAATTGTACACCAGATCTTAAATGAAACAACAAGGAAATGAAAAAATACCCTCTTGAAAACACCTCCTTGAAAATGGTTATATTTTTCTATAGCTACATTTTTTTTTGTTTTAGCTTAAACGAGGAAAGGAAGACTGAGTTTAAAGGCAACAGTATGCAAGAGAAAAAAATAAGGTTTTTTTAATGTCACAAGCAACTCTAAATATATCTTGCCTTTGATAAAAAGCCCTGTCCTCTTACAGGAAAATATGCTATTGCTTTTCTTTTCAACATGATATAATAGGACAGTAACTTATGTGTTCAAAAAAAATGTTTACGAGACACAAAAACAGACTGATTGTGTACATCAGAGAGACCACATCTCGCAACAAGAAACTCAAAAAATATAGAATATAAAACATGGTCCTCTTCATTTTTTTAATGAATAATGAGTAATAGCTTAAAATGGCCATACTCGTCATGGACCAATCACAAGGTGCAGGATCCAATTAGGATATTTACACGACTCTCGTTGCAACAAGGTCGGAGATACACAAGCAATTTTTATTTTTTTTTCATAAATTTAGTCGTTACCAATTATTTATTATTTTCTCCCAATTTGGAATGGCCAATTGTTTTATTATGCTCAGCTCACCGCTACCACCCCTGCGCTGACTCGGGAGGGCGAAGACGAACACACCCTGTCCCCAGAAGTGTGTGCCGTCGGCCGACCACTTTTCCTCACACTGCGGACTCACCGTGCAGCCACCCAAGAGCTACAGCGTCGGGGAACAACGCAGCTCTCGGGCAGCTTACAAGCAAGCCCGCAGGCGCCCGGCCAGATTACAGGGGTCGTTGGTGTGCGGTGAGCCAAGGACGCCCTGGCCGACCTAACCCTCCCTCCCCCCTGGAAGCTCCCGTCCTCGGTCGGCAAAGGAATAGCCTGGACTCGAACTCGCGACGTCCAGACTATAGAGCACATCCTGCACTCCACGTGGAGCACCTTTTACTGGATGCGCCACCCGGGAGGCCCACACAAGCAATTTTTATTGTCAATTCTAGTTGGCAACAAACCATTGACAACTGTATATCTGTTGCTATATGTGTCACACGCACTCTGGAACATGCACAGTTATTTAAAGCACTTTAACATAGTAAAAGTGTTCAGCAGCTACTATAGTAATTGGAATCATTTTGAAAAGACGCCAGCCTAGAAAAACTGTAGTTTGGATCAGAGTTCAGAGGTTCTTCAGTTTGTCTTTTACCTCCGCTGGTGATTTCCCAAAAACATTTGCTAATTTCTTATGTTCGTCTTCTTTTTTATTGCGGTCTTTATATTCCGCACATCAAACATCCCATAAAGATTTTCTCTCATGAAAAAAATCAATCAACTGCAAAGTGCTCTCATGCGTCCACTTGTCTGTAGCCATACTTCCTATTTAGCAAAATTGAGAGTGAAATCAGGTGATTAGAAAATGCAATATCATTGGCTGATCACAAATTATATTATTATTATTATTATTATTATTATTATTATTATTATTATTATTATTTATTATTATTATTATTATTATTATTGGTAATGCAATGAAATCCGTTATTAGTGAAATCCAATCTACCATTGATCCAATTAGACAGAACCGGTTAATGTGCTCCCAAACAGGGTTAAAGACAGCAGAAGTTCATTAAGAGCTGATTTGTTAAACCACAGAGAATGGATGATATTTCACCAGCAAAAATCCACCTGGACCCGGCTTTCAAATAGGACTTGGCTGCATCTTTAGTTTTTCTACAAGGTCAAACTGAATCTGTTCAACCCTTATTTTAAATGCCTTTGAAACCATGTTAATGATTTCCCAAGGAAAGAACTGCAGTGAACATGTCTTTAGGGTTTTCCAGATATATTTATTTAATTTGCAGTTTTTGCACACTGGGGTAAACCCCTTGAGATGCAACAGCTCGAATTTGCAGGCTTAAGCAAAACAATATTGCATTTCTATGAAATATTGTAACACAGGGCACTTTGATATCTGAGACAAAAGAGACAAATTAAATCATAAATTCTACTGTGGTTGCGAGATATATCTCCAGAACAAGTTTTAGTTGGATGTAGATTTGTAGTTTGAATGTTTAAACCAAATCTAAACAAACACAGATCTACTAAATGGAAATGTCATTCCATTATTGTGAAATACAACCAATCCACGTGCAGCTTACTACAATATAGCATACAGAATTGGATGTGTATTGCAAAACTGAATAACAGAAAAACTGTAAAAACACAAGTTAACAGTGAGATATTAAATTTCGACAGAGCAGAAAATATTTTTATATTTACGTTTGTTTTCCGCATTTACTGAAATTGTAAAATGAGATAGAATAAATGTTTTTTGCTATGTTAAAGCAAATACATGATTAGACATCAGAGATAAAAAGTCCAGACCCATTCAACTGTGGTTCAGGGACAGACTACCTATTAATTAAAGAGCAGTGTTTTAATACTGTACGGTTAGTCGTTCTTTACATTTAAACAAATGCATATAGTTTACTGTACAGGACTGTAACGGGGCGAGTAGCCCTGTACAGGGTTTGTTTATTTTTAGAACAGGGTTTCCCCCTCCGCCCCTGTGTTATTTTGTATTTGTTGTTGATTATTATTATTGTCGTTATGATTCAGTGTTTTAATATGACGGCAAGAGCCGTGCACCATATGGTTGTTATTGTTTTGTTGTTTTATAGATGTGACGGCATAGCCATGTTTGTTTTATTATATTTGTTTAGTAGCGTGGATGGGTAGCCCCATCCACAGTAATTAAAAAAAACTCGTGCAGATTGTGGCCGAGGAGTAATAGAATAATTGTTAGCTAGTTAAACCCCTCGGCCACGGTATAAAAAGCCTGCAGCGCTCCAGCTCGGTGTACGAGAGCGAGAGCGAGAGCGAGAGCGAGAGCGAAAGCGAAAGCGAAAGCGAAAGCGAAACTGAATAAAAATAGACATAGGAACAGTGAAGGCAACCTGCCCAGCCTGACCTGTGTTGTTTTATTTATTTTGTGTTAGTGACTTGTTTGTTTAAAATATTTATTTTCGCTCTGTGAGCAAGTTTCTTTTTGTTAAAACCTTTTGATTTGTTGTTGTTATTTAAAAATAAAACGGCGCCGCCTTTAACTGCAGTACTTGCCTGGTGTCAGTATTTTTCCCGTCCCTGCTTCTGTCTGACGTCACCGTCTTAGCCAGCCTGTCACAAAGACAAATATGTTGTGTATCATTAACTATAACAAAACAGTTTGTGTCACTATCTAAAAAATACATGAATTGTCAACTGATGAGAGCGATCAATACTTTTTGTGTGCATTTGTAAGACTGACTGTTTAAATTTGGTGACGTTGGTGTTTTGTAACTGAACTGTATCCAGTTAAGGCAGCCCATGCAGCATTTGGCTGCGCAAAATGTCAGTTTATCAACCGAGATGATTATTGGTTGTTAGTTGCGTTAGAAATTAATTATATCCTGTGGTTACTTAGTAAATCCCGGCAACGCAGCATCTGACAGGCTGCACAAAACGTGACAATAAGTGGGTTTGTGAGATGATATTAAGAGAGGTAATTTCTCAAAGAACCTATGGTGCATGACGAGTGGTTTTTCAAAAATAAAACTGGTTCATCTGTAATTTTGTATTAGTATGCTAATTCTTTGTTTTATTTCAAGTGGTGCAAACTGCACTGGAGCAAATGCTGTTTTGGTTTTGAATGGATTTGACTGAATGAATCTGCTTTGCTGAGTGTTTAAATACTGAGAAACTCCAAGCTTGTTGTCTATAGGATTGAAATACAAATCCTATTGGTTTTTATTTTTTTTTTTAATGGGTGGATTTATGTATGTGCAATTATGATGACAGCCCCACAATAGTAGGGCAGTGTATATAATATTTTATCTTATTGTATTTTTATACAAGGCATGGACAGTATTTACTGTAAATAAGCAGTTAATTAAAAAGAGGGACTGTACGTTACCGTCGCTTAGAGAGATATTATGGTAACTAAATTAATTTTCTGTGCAAGGTCTGTTTGTCAAAATATTTTTTTAAAAAAGGGGATAAAGTTTAATAAAATATGTATGTAGTTAAAACATGTATACAATACTATGATTATCTATTTTAGTTGTTTTATTAATGTGTAATGAAATGTAATGAAATTGCATTTGTAAAAAAATTAAAATGAATTTCACAGAGCTCTATAAATTACCATACAATGACAGCCACTCGTGCAGCTGTGTGTTGTAAATCCATATTACAATAAAAAAAGACAGGATCAGGTGGATATTTTTCAGGAATAACAGCCCTGCTATCATAGTGCGATAGGGTTATAACACTTCTTTCTATTATGCAGAATACAATCCCCTCATTCTGGAATAAATCAAATCGAACACCACAATAATTAATCATTTTTGTCACTCATGTCCAGCACTCAAATTAGAATACAACATTTCTTTAAAAAAAAAATCAGTTCTGATTTTATTTTTTACCGCAGTACCCTTGATATTTGTTTATGACATTTTCCAATTTAGCTGCAATTTTCTGATTTTTGCATTGATAGGATTGTGCCTTTAATCACAATGCGTCCCAGAGAATATGATATTTATGCATGTCCCTGAGCATCAATAATTCATACAGTGAAAATTTAAATAACTCATGTTCAGCTTTTGAAGGAATGTATAAGACAACGTTTATAGGCAACAAAACAAATGTACGGAAGAGAATCTATTTAAAACCCAACGTGTTTTGAAGCCACTGAATGCTAAAATGTGAACTGAGAAAGTGCACACCATCTAAGAGTTATTAATACTGCCAGCTCACATTTGAAATGCAGAAAACTCATATCATTTATGTAACTAAAGATGCATTTGCAAGCTTGTATTTCAAGAAAAGGTTCAGAAGTGCATCTGTTAGTCTCTCACTAAGTGTTGTATAGGTCACTAATTAAAACCCCAGTGAAGCTACTGTTTAAAATAGACTGCTGCTCTGGCAATAGCTTGCAAGCCTTACAGCTGAACCTTTATTAAATCAATGATGTATTCCTTTCTGTATCGTAATGAGTTCCAGGAATGATAGAGAGATGATTGCTTAATTACTATGAAATCCATCAATTGGACCGACAAAAAGACACACAAATACAAGGCTTTTCTAAAGGGTATATTTTGCACACCTGAGGGGGCTAGTCAACACTTGAAAAACAAAGGTCTGCAGTATTTTAAATTGCATTGTAATTTGAAAAGCCCAGCGATGTGTTTTGAAAGACTCACAGTAACAATAAAAATCATGAATCCCAATAGTACAGTATTCACCACTTACTCCGCGCAGGGTTATTTCAGGCAGCCGTTCAAATAGCATTTGCCATTCCCATTGATTTCAATAACAAAAGCATTGTTTATACTGTGTTAAGGATGCCGTATATTTCGGGCAAGCTGTTTGGATCTCGTTATGTGCCATTCAGATAGATTTAAATAACTAACGCATAGCTTATTACTGTAGAAATCACTCTTACTAATCCACCAATCAGCTGTTTTCACCTTGTTACCTTGTCATTCGCATATATTTCAATACAAAAGACAGCACTTTACTGTAGTAAAAGTGGATCTGGTGCAAGACACAGAGCATTGAAGATGAATGAAGCTGTGGAGATAGTGCAAGACAGAGGATTAAAGATGAATGAAGCCATGGAGCTGGTGGAAGACACAAAGCATTGAAGATGAATGAAGCTGTGGAGCTGGTGCAAAACAGAGGATTAAAGATGAATGAAGCCGTGGAGCTGGTGCAAAACACAAAGCATTGAAGATGAATGAAGCTGTGGAGCTGGTGCAAGACAGAAGATTAAAGATGAATGAAGCCGTGGAGCTGGTGCAAAACACAAAGCATTGAAGATGAATGAAGCCGTGGAGCTGGTGCAAGACGGAGGGTTAAAGATGAATGAAGCCGTGGAGCTGGTGCAAAACACAAAGCATTGAAGATGAATGAAGCCATGGAGCTGGTGCAAGACAGAGGATTAAAGATGAATGAAGCCATGGAGCTGGTGCAAAACACAAAGCATTGAAGACGTATGAAGCCATGGAGCTGGTGCAAGACAGAGGATTAAAGATGAATGAAGCCATGGAGCTGGTGCAAGACACAGAGCATTGAATATGAATGAAGCTGTGGAGCTGGTGCAAGACAGAGGATTAAAGATGAATGAAACTGTGGAGCTGGAGCAAAACACAAAGCATTGAAGATGAATGAAGCCGTGGAGCTGGTGCAAGACAGAGGATTAAAGATGAATGAAACTGTGGAGCTGGAGCAAGACACAGAGCATTGAAGATGAAAGAAGCTGTGGAGCTGGTGCAAGACAGAGGATTAAAGATGAATGAAGCCATGGAGCTGGTGCAAGACACAAAGTATTTAAGATGAATGAAGCAGTGGATTCTCCAGTAGCTCATTTCACCCTGGGCACAGGGTAAGCATCACACTTTGAAACTGAATTCAATTTACAAAAATCAATACAGAACCTGATGGAGCCGTCGAGCTTTGGTACCATGACCACTTGACTGCACCTCTCACTGTGGGACTTGCAGATGACACCTAGGTCCAGCATTTCTTACTGTGGCACGCATGGTCTCCCGCTTTGCCTCTGGGACCCTGTGACAAGGATGACATGTGTGGTGACATCAGACCAGGAAGAAACAGCACTGCAAGGTGATATGGTGAAATGCACTTGCTTGCACGTTTTAATAATACACAGAAGATAAAAGGTTGAACAAAACAGAACACACTTAAAACAAATGAGGCATTGACCAAATTATTTAGACAAACAAAGCAGTAATACAAACAAGTAGCATGCGTAGCAATGGTTTACTTTTAGTTTAAAGTTTACTCCCTACTTTCTCTCTCCTGTTCTCCACTGTTGAACACACAACCCTGTGTGCGTGAAGCACTCACCCTTTTATGCAGCTGTACCGAGACTCGATTGCTAATCAATCATCCAATTGGAATCTCTGTACACCTGCACGTGAACTAATTGTGCTGCCCATGCTTCCATCCTAATTCCCATTTTAATCTGCACATGGAGTGATTGTTATTGTTATTATTAGTTTATTTAGCAGACGCCTTTATCCAAGGCGACTTACAGAGACTAGGGTGTGTGAACTATGCATCAGCTGCAGAGTCACTTACAACTACGTCTCACCCGAAAGACGTGCAATCCCCATGCCCAAATACAATTATAAACTTTATGTGGTGTCTGCCCCAGTTTGGGCAGAAGAAAACTTATATACAATCGTTGAATTTGCAAACAGTGACTACTCCACCCCTTGTTTATAGTGAGGTAGGGGACCTCTAAGTCGTGACCAAGATATGGGTTCCCTCACACAAGCCCCTCCAATTAAATGAAAGCTGGAAGTCACAAGTGCAGTTTAAAATTGCCTTTACAGAGCGGTTTTATTTAAATTGTACAAAATATAAAACAACAAGTGTAGATACTGCATGTTTTTAAAAGGTAGCTGTATCAGAAAGAATTGAATTGAGCTAAATAAGTATATAGTTCCTGTAGTTTAACAAATAAAATTAAAGCTCATAAGAAACACCAGGGTCAGTAAAGATTTATATACAAAGACAACCGTACCACAGTGTGGCAAAGTGCCCCCCCTGTGTATGTTATATGTTACGTGTTGTGTGTAAATGTTGGTGTATAGGCATTGGTACACGGGATATAAGCGGGTCTGTGTTTCACGTGTATGTAAATTGTGTATTTGTATTTAGGCACGGGGATGGCACATCACATCACGTGCAAGTAAAAAGTAATAATATGTGAGCACAGGGAATTGCACTTTAATTAATTCACGTGCAGTTGTACCGAGATTCCAATTGAATGATTGACTAGCAATCGAGTCTCGGTACAACTGCATAAAAGCTGCATGTTTTCACTCACTGGGGGTTGGGTGTTCGGTGAGTGGAGAACGAGTGTGGAGAAGGAGATAAAAAGAATAATAAGAATAATAAGAAGTGTCTCACTCACCGTGTTTCGTTTGTCTGTCCATCTGTTTACTGTTTAGTACGTTTTGTTTGTCTATTTTATTTTGGCGTAGAGTGCCGTGTCCTGTTTTGTGTTTTTGTTACAACCGTTTATTTTCTGTCTGTTTATCTATTAAATGCTGAGCGAAAGCATTCGCTCAGCTCCACCAAACTCCACCTCTCTCTGTCGTTTGTGTTCCTGTTTCTGCCCTGACGTCAGACCACTCGTCATTGCTGTCACACACAGAAAGCATAGAGGACAACAGACATAGGAAAGGTGATACTACACAAAAAGAAAGTAATAGAAAAAAACGTGAAAAAGAAAATAAATCAATATAAAGCCACAAAAGCCCAAGTGCAAACTCAATTAGAAACATAAAATAAACATGCAAACCAATTCAAATCCCCAAATAATATAAATCAAATGTGACTATTCCCTGTGTCTATATCGTCTATACAGACAGTGGTAGGGTTGCACTTTGTAAAGAAAGTGCAAAAGGCACAATAAGTTACACTAACTGAAAAACCCAAGGCACGTATCAGGAATTATATTTAAAAGAAAATAAACAAAAAAGACAGCTAAGACGATCAGTAGACCTAATCAAACACAGCAATACATACAGTACATAAAGAAAAAGAGAGGATTGGTAATTTCATAAAATACACTGTAATCAAAGCAAACAAATAATAAACAATAATCGGCGCTCACATCCTATAAAGCAAAGAAAGAAAGAATGAAAACACAATATAATGCTATGACACAAACCACTACACAAGAAAAATATAAAACATCACCTCGGGCAAGTTGCTGTGTAATGTTTGAGACAACTCCCTGCAGTTTGCCCTACCAACTACCTATAGTACATTAATAAAATAATTAAAAAGAACAAAACAAGTCTTTTAAAAATAAACGACACATACCTCGGGAAGCTGTAAATATGTTGCGCTGCTAATGGAAAAAGTCTCACAAAGCTCACCCTACAAAGTACCGAATACAACAGAGTTTAAAACAAGGAAATGCATTTCTAAAAACAAACCAAAATAAGAGCTGCGGTGCAACCAGCTTACCCGGTAGTAATTTGATTTGAGAATGACCCTGGAAGACAGAACAGACCCCGCATTCACCATTCCTAATTCAGGCAGAATGCGCGCTTTATAGGGATTCCCAACAACCGCATTCTGCATGGTCCTAGTGTCCCACCCGCTACATTTACATCACCTATACTATATAACCCATACTCAGTGTACCAATACCTACACCAACAATAACACGCCACATACAACATATAACACAAAATACCATATGCCACTACTGGACTTGCATTCCCGGTTCAATGACAATCTAGTGCTGAGCAAGGTGGGTAGACCCTGGAATTTCTGAAAAGACATCCATGTTCGCTTAGAGTACTGAGTGCAGGGCTGGATTCACTCTCCTCTAGGTCTGGTTGTCTAAAATATAAACACTCCTTGTCTTTTCAGGGTTTGTGATAAATCCAGTTATACTTCTGTCTCCCAGGCTGATGGACTATAGTTAACCGGCCCTATCTTTGCGACTATTTCCCACATGCTAGCAACGTGTTGGTCTGAGGGTACTAACACCAGGACCCGATCCCCCACCTGAAAGTCTCTGGCGCATGCTCCTTTATTATACTGGTGCTCTTGTGCTCCCTGCTCTTCCTTAAGATTGTCCGAGACTAATTCAGACATCTCTGCTGTGGGTTCGGCCTCCCAAGTTTCCTTTACAACGTTCAAAAGACCTCGGGGCTGCCAACCAAATAACAAATGAATTGAGCTAAAGCCTGTCTGAGACTATTCCGATCAATTTCAATTACTTGATTTAGGAAGTCTTCGGTTTGGTCTAACTATATCGATTCTGTAAGCAGCAGGGAAGTAGTGGAGGTTGGCTGTGGATGTGTCTGTGTTTTGTGCTTAGTTTTTTCTAAGAACTTTTTTCCTTCTCGTCTTTTTTCATGAATGATTATTTATTTATGCCCAGCAGAGGGCTCAAACATCTCGTCCTGAAAGGGAAAAAGCTCAACTTTGATTTCAGGGTGGGAACTAGAGGTGGACGGTTGGGATTGCTCTCCCTGACCCAGTAACCCCAACCCTACCCTGACAAACTCTGAAAATTGGGGACAATTTTCTCCAATAATCATCGAAAAAGGGAGAGCAGGGATTACACTGACCCGGACAGAAAAAAATGACCGGCCAACTCTACCTCTATCATGACGGTAGGGTATGGCTTTATATCCCCATGAATACATCTAATGTACACATCCTCACTGTCTTTTATATTTGTGGACCAGGACTGAATCTCCGATAACTAAGTTTTTGGAGCTGCCCGAGTCCAACAAAGCAACCACATCTTAACCCTCCATTCTTACTGGCACCACAAAGGGATCACTACTCACCAGGCCTGTGTGGCAACAGGGCATGCTCTGAGTATGGCTGACCTCCATCTCTTTGGGCATGCCTTTTCTACAGTGCCGTGCCATGTGTCCCGGTTTGCACATCAGAAGCACTTCATTTCTTCAGTGTTACTAGGGGTCGTGGACAATTGGTTTCGGTTCAGGATTCGGTCCTGCTGGTCCCGGTAGTTTCTGGAACGCTGCGTGGACCTGTGTGGAGAATCCCACTTGCCCTGCCCTGCGGAGGTGGTATGCAAAGCGTTTGGCGCTCTTCTAGTCATCAGGGATTCTGAGCACACCAAGGCTTGAGCTGACAGGTACGTTCCAGGGCTGCCATGAGGTCATCAAGGGTGCCTGGGTCGACTTCACTGACCCCTTGTCATGCAACTGCTGGTAAGCTGCAGATAAATGTGTCCATGACCAAAATATGATTAACCCTTTGCGGTCCATTGTCGGACCTGGTCCGACATTGCAATTATTCCTATCAGGTCCATTGTCGGACCCTGTCCGATATCATTATAGGAACGCAAAAAACGGGTTTCTAATAGTTTTTTCTCCGGAAAAAGCCAAGAAAACCATTCAATGGCTGAGTGGGAGCGACAGGAGCCGAGACAAGTCGAAAAAAAACAAAAAAACAAAAAGGCGTATCTCATGAATAGTCATACATGGCCCTGGTATCAGATAACGGGGCGGTCATAAGTAAACAAGCTGGCTGATCAGTGCATCAGCGCACAGAGAACATGGATATTTGCAGAGCTTTTTTGAGATGTTATAGTAATAAAATAATGACTTGGATCGCATTATTGAGGAGTTTGGTGATAAAACGAGTGATCAGGAGATGATCGATTGGTATGTACGACTATTATTATTATTATTATTTATTTATTAGCATATGTGAAACCTATAGCGAACGAAAGGGTGGGGCAGGGCTGGAGAGTGCTTTGTTGATATGCAGGGCCTTTTAAATCCGTTTGACTGTGGAAAAAAATACTTTTAAACAGCGCGTCTAAAATTAACTGCGCGTGTGAAAATAAATTAGACCTGGCGTGCCTGATGCACATTTAATAAATGGACCGCAAAGGGTTAAACTATATTTAATCACATTTTGCCAGTTTAACTTACAATGACATACTAAATAAATAATACTGAGAACTATTTTGATATATTAAAAGCTCCAGGTGTTTTAAATACACTAGCTTTACTAGCTTTCACGTAACTCTAGCCATAACACAATCATACTAGATTTCCATTCCAGTAGACTACATTTCATTTTAGTAATGCATGGTACTAATGATATTTGTAGTACCTTAAAAATAAGCTGAAATTTCCTTGTTTTCTATGGTTCATTGGGCGTCAAAGAAAATGTAATACCATCTGTCTGCCAGATCCCCATAAAAATAGCTTCTGATATTGGTCTATTTGCTGACTCAGCCAGTGCTGGCTTTTAGAATCTATTTTGACAGACTCCAAGTTCCAGACAAGAGGTTTTTAACAACTGAATGCTTCAAACAACGTTAACATTTAATATACACTTTAGAAAATGACACTGGGTAAGAAACATTTAGGTCTGAAAGCTTGATTACAGGAAGGTCTAAATGATGAACAAAACCAACTAAAATAGAAGCTATATATTTTTTGAAAGTCCTAAAATCCTAAAACTTAAAAAAATTAGTATTGGAATGTTGTGATGGAGTCTTTGTTACGTAATTGTATTATATTCTGTAACTCAGCAAAGCAAGGAGTACTAGATATACTTCTATGGGATGGTTTCTATGGGGATTTTTTATTTGTTTGCAACAAAACTGTACTCTACCAGGAAATAAGCAGGATACTGTGAAAGATGTAGTTATCAGTACCACACAGAGAATTGTGAGGGTCTGGAACCAACTCCCCAGTAATGTTGTTGAAGCTGACACCCTGGGATCCTTCAAGAAGCTGCTTGATGAGATTCTGGGATCAATAAGCTACTAACAACCAAACGAGCAAGATGGGCTGAATGGCCTCCTCTCGTTTGTAAACTTTCTTATGTTCTTATGTTCTTATGTTCTTAATGTATGTATTACACACATAGGGCTAACAAAATTAATCTGCTGGTCAAAACTTTTAGAAGTAACCATCTCTACATCTCTCCCAGCTGTCCTTCTCAACAATCTGTTCTGCCTGAAGGCAGAATGAGATGCAACACTACCTCAGAAATGTACCACGAAGATGAATCCAGTTTCAAGGTAAGAACACGCTTGGTATCCTAATAAGGGTTGTGACGGTCAGAACGGTACTAGTTGGCCAGATTCTGCGTTGGACACTAGACCCGCCTGTGCACATATACACAGAAAAAAACTGTTAGTGTAACACAAACCAATGGTGATCAGATTCCTACTGTCTTAATTGTTAGTAGTAGTTAGTGTCATCACATCACCTTGTTGGTTTTAGTATTAGTGTTATTATTTTTGTTATTAACTCAGAACAATGTACATTCTCAAACATAAACCAAAACAAATCTAAAGCCAGCTCAACAGAGTAAATATAAACAAACACATAACTAACTGAAGATCAAAGCAACACAAATTGAAACAGACTTATCTGATATTGTTTTGAGTCCTTCAGTGCCATTTCCTCCTTGTGTTTGTAACTCCAAGCAGGTAAGTACGTTTGGAATTCTGTTAGTCTTTAAATTCAGCACGTCCCCACTATTCTAAGCAGTATGTTGGCCGACTTGTAAACACACCCTGCGTTCTTTTATGCAAAAAAGCGCAGAGTAGTTTTCACTTTGTTTAAAGGGATAGGCAGCATTTTTTCCAGCCACAGAGTAAGGCCTTCAGGGTTTGAGATGCATTTTATACACACTGGGGTAAGTTTGAACTCTATTGCCGGTGACAAAAGGGTTAAGGTAATGTCAAAATATATTACCTGACTTATTAGTTGTTCTAATTGTACAATATAAAAAAAAAAATTAAATCAACAGTCTGTAGTAGACTGTTTTATATTTAGTGGTTTAATTGTTCATTATTGGGATTCTTGTGATGAAAGGCGCTATATAAATTGAATTGTTGAAAAGAAGTACCAGAGACACATCTCATTGACTGTTTGAATAAATAAATACATTCACGGGGATCCATGTGATGTGACTGTATTTCCACTGTAACCGTGTGTGTGCCTGTGTACTTCTGTCAAAGAGCACTGGATGAACCCCCTGTTATCAAATGTAAATTCTATACACACTGACATTAAGGCAACTACAAGTATGGCTCAGTTGTCCCTCCTAGGGGTGGTCATTAAGTGTGTGCCAATTTCATTCAACCAAAAGCGGTCTTAGGATAAAAACATTGAAAGCCCCTTGGTGAACACAAAATGGAAAACATCCATTTGACAGCACAGAAAGTCATGGTAAAAAGCTGCTGTGCACACCAGACCACCTTGTAGCCTCCTCAGTAATGCACACCAGACTCACAGCAGTACTGCACTGTGGCTTTGTTTCCTCTGCAGGGACTCAACAGGTTACATCTCAGCAATGTGACCTAGAATGGAGGCAGACAGCTCTATTTTCAAGTCTATTTTAGGCTGCTGCTTCTTTGACATCACATTGACCACATTGACTGAAAATGTGGCCCTGCTGATGGCTGACACAGCACTAAAGAAGTGACTGTGCAGAAATGATCTATAATATGTTTGACCTTTTGAAAAGGACACTCAGCAAATATCGATTGTGGCAAAGTGGGATAGTTTTGCCACTTTCAGGACATTCCACAGTGTTGTAGGGGAGAAATACTCAGAACACAGGTTTTGTTCAACAGGGTAATACCTGTAACAGTTTCATTTTTAATGTGGTACAGTTCGTTGTCGGGGTAGCAAGCAAAACAGGTCAGTACACAAAGGAGGTTTTCATACAAGCAGAAGTCGATAATCCTTTCTTTGTTGTCAGCCAGAAACTATTTCACTCACAATTCACCAAAATGCAATGCTCACAGGTCTCCCCTTTATAAGGAGTGACAACAAGATTGTCAACTTTACTAATCCCAAGCTGTATTTGTTCTTTGGAATGTCTGTGTGTTGTTTGATGAATACTATTGCAACCTGTGGTCAATTATCTTTCATGTATCACCTCCTAAAAGGCACATGCATTAAGAGCAGAGTAACTATACCTAATGTTTTGATGCATACATTGCCATGCACACATTGAAACAGCTTTTTAAACAATATTGTCCTTCACTCAGTAAAAGCTACATTAGACAAAGAGTAAAGTGTATTGCATATTGATGTGGATAATATCCTTGTGGTTTAAAAGCTTAGCCCCATGAAGCAAAAACCTAGTATAATAAGGTTTCTTTAGAATAAACACAACACTATTGTGATGAGTTTTTGTAATTATATTTGCAATCTGAAAATGGCTTAATGGTCAGAATGAATGTTAAGGTGAAGCCTGCTGTGCAGATACTTAGGGAAAGCTTCGTGAAGGTAAACAAGTACAGTGAGGGAAAAAGCTGCACTCGCTGTGTGGGGTGTTTATTCTGTTTAAACCAAACTATGCTCATCTTTGTTTTAACAGTGTTTTGCAGTTATTATTTGTTCTGTTTTTTTCCTTCTGTTAAATTACTGTTGCTGTAAAAAAAAAAAAAAAAAAAATCCTCCTTGATCAGGAACATCTTTAATGGTGTCCAGCTTATAATGAATACAATTGTGCCAAACCGGCCTTTCAGCCGGACACCCCTACTCTCCAGTGTCTTTCTGCTCCTGTCACATGGTGCAATAATTAAAATGTAATTTTAGGAACAGATTTTATTCCAAGAATCCCTTGAAAGTGCTGTAATTAAGGATATGATGATAAATGATTGTATAGAGCTAATTTCTGCAGGCTCTCACCTTCCTCAAAGTCAATATACAATATGAATAGTTCTGTGGGGATTTTTGCAATACCTTTTAGTTATTTCCCATAGCTAACATGCTCTCTTACAAATTGTGCAGTAAGCCCTAGCATGCTGGTTGCCTCGCATTGAAACATGCTCCTGTACAGAAGAGATTTAGCATTGCTCTTCTGACCTTAAGAACATAAGAACATAAGAACATAAGAACATAAGAAAGTTTACAAACGAGAGGAGACCATTCAGCCCATCTTGCTCGTTTGGTTGTTAGTAGCTTATTGATCCCAGAAACTCATCAAGCAGCTTCTTGAAGGATCCCAGGGTTTCAGCTTCAACAACATTACTGGGGAGTTGGTTCCAGACCCTCACAATTCTCTGTGTAAAAAAGTGCCTCCTATTTTCTGTTCTGAATGCCCCTTTATCTAATCTCCATTTGTGACCCCTGGTCCTTGTTTCTTTTTTCAGGTCAAAGAAGTCCCCCTGGGTCGACATTGTCTATACCTTTTAGGATTTTGAATGTTTGAATCAGATCGCCGCGTAGTATTCTTTGTTCAAGACTGAATAGATTCAATTCTTTTAGCCTGTCTGCATACAACATGCCTTTTAAACCCGGGATAATACTTGTTGCTCTTCTTTGCACTCTTTCTAGAGCAGCAATATCCTTTTTGAAACGAGGTGACCAGAACTGAACACAATATTCTAGGTGAGGTCTTACTAATGCATTGTAGAGTTTTAACATTACTTCCCTTGATTTAAATTCAACACTTCTCACAATATATCCAAGCATCTTGTTGGCCTTTTTTATAGCTTCCCCACATTGTCTAGATGAAGACATTTCTGAGTCAACATAAACTCCTAGGTCTTTTTCATAGTTCTCTTCTTCAATTTCAGTATCTCCCATATGATATTTATAATGCACATTTTTATTGCCTGCATGCAATACTTTACACTTTTCTCACTTAAATTTAATTTGCCATGTGTCTGCCCAATTCTGAATGCTGTCTTGATCATTTTGAATGACCTTTGCTGCTGCAAAAGTGTTTGCCACTCCTCCTATTTTTGTGTCGTCTGCAAATTTAATTAGTTTGTTTACTATACCAGAATCTAAATAATTAATGTAGATTAGGAATAGCAGAGGACCTAATACTGATCCCTGTAGTACACCACTGGTTACCTTGCTTCATTTTGAGGTTTCTCCTCTAATCAGTACTTTCTGTTTTCTACATGTTAACCACTCCCTAATCCATGTGCATGCATTTCCTTGAATCCCTACTGCATTCAGTTTGAGAATTAATCTTTTATGCGGGACTTTGTCAAAAGCTTTCTGGAAATCTAAATAAACCATGTCGTATGTTTTGCAATTATCCATTTTCATTGTTGCATCCTCAAAAAAGTCAAGTAGGTTAGTTAGACATGATCTCCCTTTCCTAAAACCATGCTGACTGTCTCCCAGGATATTGTTACCATATAGGTAATTTTCCATTTTGGATCTTATTATAGTTTCCATACGTTTACATATAATAGAAGTCAGGCTTATTGGTCTGTAGTTACCTGGTTCGGTTTTGTCTCCCTTTTTGTGGATCGGTATTACGTTTGCTATTTTCCAGTCTGTCGGTACAGCCCCTGTGTCAAGAGACTATTGCATGATCTTGGTTAGCGGTTTGTAAATAACTTCTTTCATTTCTTTGAGTACTATTGGGAGGATCTAATTTTAAGAGCTCCTAGTCCCTTTAACACTTCTGCCTCTGTTATGCTAAAGTTATTTAAAATTGGATAGGAACAGGTCGACATGTGGGGCATGTTGTCCATGTCCTCCTTTGTAAAAACCTGTGGAAAGTAATCATTTAATATATTTGCTATTTTTTTTTTTCATCTATGATTTTGCCATTTGTGTCTCGTAGACATTTAACCTCCTCTTTGAATGTTCTCTTGCTGTTATAATATTGGAAAAATATTTTGGAATTGGTTTTAGCCCCCTTAGCAATATTGATTTCTATCTCTCTCTTGGACTTTCTAACTTCCTTTTTGACTTGTGTTTGCAGTTCTAAGTACTCTTTCTGTGTACTTTGTTTTTGGTCCCTTTTAAATGCTCAGTAAAGTGCCTTTTTTCACTGAATATTTTTTTTAAATGATCTATTAAACAATTTTGGCCATTTTGTTTTAGATTTAGATTTGTCTACTTTTGGGATGTAATTGTTTTGCGCATCTAGTATTACATTTAAAAAAAAACAGCCATCCTTTTTCTGTGGATGTTCTCTCTATTTTACTCCAATCTACTTCTGTTAGTCTCTGTTTCATACCTTCATAGTTTGCTTTTCTAAAATTGTAAACCTTAGCTTTAGTCATTACTTTTGGGGTTTTAAAAAATACTTCAAATGAGACCATGTTGTGGTCTGAGTTTGCCAATGGCTCTCTGACCTCTGTTTTAGTTATTCTGTCTTCATTATTTGAAAAGACTAAATCAAGGCATGCCTCCCCTCTAGTCAGTGCCTTGACAAATTGCATTAGGATGCAGTCATTTGTCATTTCCACCATTTCATTTTAGTCCGTCGTGCTCCCCACCGGGTTCTCCCATTTTATATGGGGGAAGTTGAAATCCCCCATCAGTATGGCTTCTCCTTTTCTACACGCATTTCGAATGTCATTGTATAACAGATTATTTTGCTCAGCATCTGAATTTGGCGGTCTATAGCATGCTCCTATTATTATGCCCTTTGAATTTTTGTCCATTATTCTGACCCATATTGATTCTGCATTGTTTTCTTTGTCCTGATTTAACACCTGGGCTTCAAGACTATTTCTTATATATAGCGCTACCCCTCCGCCTCTTCTGTCCTGCCTGTCTTTCCTATACAGTGTGTACCCACTAATATTATATTCGTCTCCATCAATCTCAGACAACCAAGTTTCTAACACCTATCACATTGTAGTTACTTGTTAGTGCAGTAGCTTCAAGTTCTAACATTTTGTTTCTGAGACTTCTAGCATTAAGATAAATACATTTAATAGTTGTCTTACCTGAGTTGTTGCCCTTGTTTAGATGTGGTCTCCCTTCTGTTTTTTTATTTTCTCCCCCCTTCCTTTCTAGTTTAAATGCTTCTGGACCTCCTCAAGGATCCTTTCTCCGAGTAGATTGGTTCCCTTTCTGTTTAGGTGCAGTCCGTCCCACCTATATAGATAGTCCTTGTTGTAGAATGTGCTTCAATGTTCAAGAAAGGTGAAGCCTTCCTGTGTGCACCATGATTTCACCCATGCATTTTGATTTTGTATTTCCAGCTGTCCATATGGTCCTTTGCAAGGTGCCGGCAGTATCCCAGAAAATACCACCGTTTTGGTCTTGTCTTTTAATTTCCTTCCTAGCTCTCTGAATTTGTTTTGCAGGGTTCTTGGTCTGTCTCTTCCAATGTTGTTTGTACCGATGTGGACGACTACTACCGGTCATCGCCTGTTCGTTCTAGGAGCCTGTCCACGTTCTTACTGATGTACTTGACAGAGGCTCCTGGAAGGCAGCACACTGTTGTAGTAAGGGGGTCCAAACTGCGAACTGAACTTGCTGTGTTTCTCAATATGGAGTCCCCAATGATCATGACCTTCTTTTTGCTGCCTGGTCAGCACTGTTTATAGGGTCCTGGATGTTGTTCTTTTCATTCTCTTGATGTTGATTTTGGTCATCTAAATGTTGAAGTGGCTCAAATTTGTTGGATGTCTGGATTTCTGGTGGTTGTGTTTGACAAAGTTTCTTTTTTTCCCTGCTTCTGCCTATCTGAACCCAGCTGTTTAGACTTTCTTCAATCTCTGTGGTGGCTTTCAGTCTGCTAGGGGTGCAGACTTCCATGAATTGTGGGTGTGTCAGCTCCTCAAGCTCCTGTTACTGTCTCATTTCCTCCAGCTCTTTTTCTTGCAGACTTACTCGTTGGAGCAAGTCCTGGATCGTGAGGCACTTTACACAAACTTGGTTGAGCTCTGTTGGGTTTTCTCGGATTTTCCACATCATGCAGTTGTCACAGATTACTGGCTTGAAGACCATTTTTTTTTTGGAAGTTTGGTTTAGCTTCTGCAGCTGTCAACCTGCTTTCAAACTGCTTCTAACTGCGTTGTACTTGTCCACGACTGTACTTCTCCCACGATGTTGCTTCCACATGCTGTCGCTGGGAAGACTGCCTGCCTTTTGTTTGTTTGTGTTTGTGCTGCGGGCTCCACCCCTCCCCCGTGTCTCAGAATGCCACGGAATTTGAATCAGCTGCTCTGAGTTTCAGCTTGTTATCAGAAAAATACACGCAGCTGTAAGGCTTTAAGCTGCAATGTTTTCTGATTAAAGCAACTCCAGATTTAATTTAAAGATGTAATTCCTCCTTTCTGCTTCTAACTGCGTTGTACTTGTCCACGACTGTACTTCTCCCACGATGTCGCTTCCACTTGTGTGTCTTCTATCCCAACCTCATTGTTCTTCAATCCCAGCCTCATTGTTCATTGAGATTCTGGTATTAATAATGCTTTTCACAAGGAATAAAGTAATAGATACCTGATTGGAGTTCTACTCCTGCCCCAAAGTACCCCCACTGTTTGTTTTCAAATGCACTTTACCTTGATAAAGTTATGTTAAACATACCGAAACAGTGGAGTGTTGCCTCTTTTGAGCAAAACCTGTGTATGTATAGATAGATAGATAGAGAGATGGATAGATAGGACAGACATTAAAAGAAACTGACCATTAGCGATAGGGAACTGGGACTAAAAACAGAGGAGCCCATCAAAAGGGTGTTAACAATATACAGCAGTATACCTACATGTATAAAAAAAGAGCGTTCCACTTTAATGTGTTAGTCAATTTACAGAGAATAAAGGATTTACTTTGTTTCTACTCTTTTGTATTTAACTCTATGTTTTTCTTATATCTCAGGTGCATTGGTTAAACATTTTTTTTTGTAAAATTACCTTTTTATCAAAGTAAGAAAAGTTAAAGTTACAAAACTACAAATAAACACATGCAGGCATCATTTAAAACTGGAGAAGTCATTTTTAAAACCACCTCACATCGGAAATTCGGTTTGGTGAAAGCAGTTGAAAAACAGCTGGAAACATGCAGGCACAAATAAAACTACACAGGAAAGCAGAATAGCAGAAACTAAATTAGCAAGCAGAAAAAGTAGCAAGGCAAGAGAAAAATGAAAACACTGACAAATTACATCTTTGACAGCTAGTTGAACAGAAACCAAGACTGCATATCTCTTTAGGCCTACACCATTAAATGAATGCCTTGCTGTAATATACATTATAAAGCATGCATGTTCTCATCTGGTTGTCATTGTCAGTATTGTTTTCCTTTAGCCATGGAAATGCACCATCTCACTTGTACTTGCCAGAGCACATAGATAAATTAGTTGTATTTGTTTGTACCTAGCAGTACTATTTCCACTCTAGAAATGGCCATTAATCTGACTGTTTCACAGCAGATTCAGTATATAATAATTGCAAAACAGGGAAATGATCTCTGTCGTTTTCACCTTGACATTTTCTTTCCAATTAAATTAACTGGTGTATAACATACTCAAGAACGTAAAGTTTGGACAAAGGATCGTCTTTCCCAATTATAGCTTGCAAGGGCTTGAAGAATGAATTATTTAATACCTTCCTGGTACAGTTGCTGTTTAGTTGTGAGAGTGGTTTGTACATCAAAGAAATACAGAGGAAGCATATCTTTCTTCTCATATGAATTTAAGCAAATATTGAACTACTTATTATGCTCTATTATTAAAAACAGATATAATGTCATACATGTCTGTATTCTTTTATTATGCTCTATAATATATATATATTTTTAAAACCCATGACAACCATATGTTTCCTCAGGCAGTGAAAGCAAAACTGTAAGAGCCAGCAGATATCAAAACTGCTCATCTATTAGCTGAGATGCATCAGAAATGTATTCACCACACTCTGGGTGATCATTCATTCTTGTAGAAGTATTGCAAACCAAGCAAGGCCAGGAATATGAAGCTATTCACAAGCATTGAGTGAGGAGCATGTTTCACAAGGTCTGGGGCATAGGCAATTATGTAATAACATAGATAACAAATGGGGTGTACCTAGTGATATCTTCTGCTCTTGAACGGCAGCTACTCATGGAATAAGTTTGTAATTGCATGGGAATTGCCAGTGCACAGGTGTTCCCATGTAATTACATAAGGTTGTTCACAAAGCCATTCCTTTGCATTTATACAGTAGTTACCATGCAAGAACAGGAACCAATTGTAATTACATAGTTATTACAATACAATTACATGGCTATCCATGCCATGTAATCTTAATGTAGTGGTTTATTTCTGTTTTATGCATTTGGAGGAAAAGTCTTGTTGTCGTATCACTATCTTATTGCCACTGGTTTCTCTCAATCCCCTAAAGCTTGCAAGTACACATCACACAATGAGCGTATGTTTTTATATGAGGTACAAGCAAAAATTGGTTTGTTTTAAACCAATGCTGTAACAGGGTGAGGAGGCCTGTACATGTATTTGTTATTTATTTTTGGAACAGGGTCTCCCCCTCCACTCCTGTGCAAGTTATTGTGTTGTATTTGTTTGTGGTATGATTTATTTATTTAGAAATATATATGATGGTGTAGCCGTGTGTTTTGTTATTGTTTTTGATTTAAAATACCTCGTGGGAATGCGTGACCGTCAGTTAGTGATTATTGAATTAGCTGGCAGTCACGCATAATAATTCTACATGTGTAGACTGTGGACGAGGGGTAATGAGAGAATTAAGTCAGTTAACCCCTCGGCCAGGATATAAAAGATGGTGGGTGTTCAGAGGAGGAATGAGAGCGAGCAAGGAGTGAGAGAAAACGGAAACTGAAACTTAAAGAAACTGTGACGGCTACTGCCCAGTCGGACCTTTAAGATTATTGTTTTGTGTTCGACATTTGTTTTGTTTATCTTTTTTATTTCGCTCTGTGAGCAAGGTTGTTAAAACCTTATATTTATTTTTATTGTTTAAAAATAAATGTCGCACGCTGCATCCTTTTCGCACTGCAGTACCTGGTGTCAGTTTTTCCTTCCTGAACTCTGGCCTGACGTCACCACTTAGCCACCCTGCCACCAATGCATATACCTTAGATTGAAAAACCCGTTGGACCACAGACAGGTCAGAATGCTGTAGGTATGCACTCTATTCTCTAACCACAAACTTTCAGAACTGAGGGGAAAAAGTTAAAGATGCAACAACTTGTGTGCCTTTGATGCTCATAAGCATCCAAGTTTAATAAGTGTTTTAATTCAAATATGTGCCGTCTCCTCATGCTAACTCTAAACCCATGTGTGTAATTAGGCAGATGCATAGTGAGTTTGGGATGCGAGTAATTTCTTCATAAGCCCTGGTGTGTGCACATCGCTATAATCCTTGCCAAATGTTTGACTTTGCCAGAGGTTTTATGGTTCAGATTGGCATTAAAAGAAATTAGATATGAAATGCAATGTAATTGTACTGAAGCATTTGGAAGAGAGACATTGAAAAGCAGATATTCTTCACATTAGTTTCCCTAATATCGCTATCCCTGTGGTGCAATAGGATCTACTGAAATTGAAAAATAAAAATATGTGCATACATAAATACACAGATATTTGATAAAAACAGTTAAACTGAAGAATACATGAAACATATCCTATATTGTGACAGGTATTAACTAAACTTCTGAAACAGTGACATCATTTACTGGCGTACCTGGGGTTTAAAACACTCCTCTGGCTATATGATCAATATATTGTGTGTTGTGAGACCCAATGGAAGTACTTTTGACACATCTGCGTACAATAGGTGCCGTATCAATTGGATTTAAGCAATAATGACTGATGTGGAGGTCCTTAACTGGCAGTAATGACCTGCAAGGTGATCGGACACAAAGCAGAAAGGTACAGTTAATTTGGCTGATGTCTTTTCTAATAACAATGCTAGTTTCGTAATTAAATAAAGAGGATGCATAGAACATAAGAACATAAGAAAGTTTACAAAAGAGAGGAGGCCATTCAGCCCATCTTGCTCGTTTGTTTGTTAGTAGCTTATTGATCCCAGAATCTCATCAAGCAGCTTCTTGAAGGATCCCAGGGTGTCAGCTTCAACAACATTACTGGGGAGTTGGTCCAGACCCTCACAATTCTCTGTGAAAAAAAGTGCCTCCTATTTTCTGTTCTGAATGCCCCTTTATCTAATCTCCATTTGTGATCCCTGGTCCTTGTTTCTTTTTTCAGGACAAAGAAGTCCCCTGGGTCGACATTGTCTATACCTTTTAGGATTTTGAATTTTTGAATCAGATCGCCGCGTAGTCTTCTTTGTTCAAGACTGAACAGATTCAATTCTTTTAGCCTGTCTGCATACGACATGCCTTTTAAGCCTGGGATAATTCTGGTTGCTCTTCTTTGCACTCTTTCTAGAGCAACAATATCCTTTTTGAAACGAGGTGACCAGAACTGAACACAATATTCTAGGTGAGGTCTTACTAATGCATTGTAAAGTTTTAACATTACTTCCCTTGATTTAAATTCAACACTTCTCACAATATATCCGAGCATCTTGTTGGCCTTTTTTATAGCTTCCCCACATTGTAGTGAAAGATGTAAGGACATTATATAAGCCAGGAGTGACCAATCACAGTCCTGGAGGGCCACTCCACTCCAGGTTAAAAAGGCACAATTAGATCATGAACTACCTCAAGGTCCGGATGGTGGGTTAATTGGTTCAATTAAACAATTTAGAATAGGACTGGAGGGCCAACTTTGGCCACCCCTAATATAAGCAATAGTGCTCATTGATGAAGGTTCTACCATTAACTTTAACAAAAGACATCTAAAACCTGGATCTACATGATCTGTTGGGTACCTTTCCACTAAAACAATGTAGCATGCCCCACATATCGACCTGTTCCTATCCAGTTTTAAATAACTTTAGCATAACAGAGGCAGAAGTGTTAAAGGGACAAGGAGCTCTTAAAATAAACAAATCCCCTGGGCCGGATGAGATCCTCCCAATAGTACTCAAAGAAATGAAAGAAGTTATTTACAAACTGCTAACCAAGATCATGCAACAGTCTCTTGACACAGGGGTTGTACCGACAGACTGGAAAATAGCAAACGTAATACCGATCCACAAAAAGGGAGACAAAACCGAACCAGGTAACCACAGACCAATAAGCCTGACTTCTATTATATGTAAACTTATGGAAACTATAATAAGATCCAAAATGGAAAATTACCTATATGGTAACAATATCCTGGGAGACAGTCAGCATGGTTTTAGGAAAGGGAGATCGTGTCTAACTAACCTACTTGACTTTTTTGAGGAGGCAACATTCATAATTGCAAAGCATACGACATGGTTTATATAGATTTCCAGAAAGCTTTTGACAAAGTCCCGCATAAAAGAGTAATTCTCAAACTGAACGCAGTAGGGATTCAAGGAAATGCATGCACATGGATTAGGGAGTGGTTAACATCTAGAAAACAGAAAGTACTGATTAGAGGAGAAACCTCAAAAATGGAGCAAGGTAACCAGTGGAGTACCACAGGGATCAGTATTAGGTCCTCTGCTATTCCTAATCTACATTAATGACTTAGATTCTGGTATAGTAAGTAAACTTGTTAAACTTGCAGACGACACAAAAATAGGAGGAGTGGCAAACACTGTGGTAGCAGCAAAGGTCATTCAAAATGATCTAGACAGCATTCAGAACTGGGCAGGCACATGGCAAATGACATTTAATAGAGGTAATGTACTGCACACAGACAATAAAAATGTGCATTATAAATATCATATGGGAGATACTGAAATTGAAGAAGGAATCTATGAAAAAGACCTAGGAGTTTATGTTGACTCAGAAATGTCTTCATCTAGACAATGTGGGGAATATATAAAAAAAGGCCAACAAGATGCTTGGATATATAGTGAAAAATGTTGAATTTAAATAAAGGGAAGTAATGTTAAAACTTTACAATGGATTAGTAAGACCTCATCTAGAATATTGAGTTCAGTTCTGGTCACCTCGGTACAAAAAGGATATTGCTGTTCTAGAAAGAATGCAAAGAAGAGCGACCAGAATTACCCCGGGTTTGAAAGGCATTTCGTATGCAGACAGGCTAAAATAATTCAGTGTATATATATATATATATATATATATATATATATATATATATATATATATATATATATATATATATATTAATTCAAGTTGAACGGATAGTACAACCAATAATCAGTGGGACCCAAGCTGCTTGGTGGTTGTTGACACATGTGTGATTGCAGAACATATTCTGACCCTATAGTAGTACAGCTTTTAAGAAGAAAGGTCTTGAAGCCATTTTTTCTGGAACAGTGGCTTTAAACCTGGTTCCGGGAGACTGGGAGACCTAGTTTGAGGCAAGTTCATGTTCCTTCAGCTTAAGATAGCAGCAACAAACCAGCTGCTGATGTGCACTTGAAGAAGATGTGGTCAAGCTTACAGTGCACAGTGGATTTCACAAAATTTGAGCCAGTTTTGAGTGATTTCAATAATTTCTGATGCCCCGTTGTAACAGCAGGATTCTACTGTCTGTTAAGCAGAGGGAACACAAATCCACTCTGTGGCTTGGGACTTGGTTACAGGAGACTAAAGGTGTGTTTTTGCGTTTTGAACGCAACAGGACCGGGTTAAGCGACCTTTGACCAAGAACCACAACGCAAGAACGGACCCGGTCATTAAAAATGGCGGAGTTGAAAATGTAGTCGCAGCAGTTATGAGTATTATTGAACCAACAGGTTGGTTATGTATATAACACTGACTAATGTCACAGACATGTCTGTCAGAAGTTCTATATCAATACATAATGCAAAAATATATCTTCAAATTGGGGAGAACATGAGAAAAAATGGGCAATTCTAAATTTAAAAATAAAATAAAATAAATGTTGACTAAGATTGCACCACATATCTTACTATGTGGACCATCCCCACAACACAGAGTTGAAGTTTGTTGGCAAAAGAAAAAAAAGTTACATTTTGCTTAGGGATACACAATGCAATTCAGGAATTTGCCAGACTTTCCTTTTCCATTGTCCACCTCCAGTTAGTACAGCAGTGAATTCCTGACCAGCCTGCTCTGTGTTGAAATCTCAAGTCAGCTGCCAGTAGCAATACCGATATGTCCCCACATACAGTAGGCTTGTTTATAAATCCTTTGTTAGACCAGAGAACGAAATGAACGCACATGTTGTTGCCTCTGAATTGGTAATTATTTACCTTGAATGCCTCTTTTATATAGCTATGCTGATATCAATCCCAATACCAATATGTCCCCACATACAGTAGTGCCTGTAATAAATGCCTGTAGCGGGTGTGTGCCTAATTTACCAGGTCTAGTCTGATGACCTTCTACTGGCTTGCTGGATCAGTTCCCAGACAGGGCAGCACAGTTTAGCATCCTGGGATCCCAGGCGCCTCTGCTTTGTGGATTCATGTGTCATTGTGCTCATGTCTAAATAGTTACGTATCTAAGTAGTTGGTAAGAACAGATAACATATATTTAATTTGTTGTTCAAAGTAAAATGTGCAAATCTTTTTGCATGATATAACCCTTATGTTAACCCTATCCCTAACCCTAACTTTAAACCTAACCCTAACCCCCCTAACTCTAACCCTTTTCTGATACAATTGTGTACTTACATATATATCGTGCAAAAAGATTTATATATTAAGTACATTATAACCATGCATAATAGCACTGTAATCATGTGTAAATACACATGCATTTACTATGTAACTAATATGTAAATACATGTTTTTTCACTTACACCTTTACACACCACTTCGGAAGAAGAACTTTTTTCCTCATACACCCCCACCTGAACTAATATAAGTCATTTAAAGTGAAGAATGAACGATGCACAAAGCCTACTCACAGCGAGCAGTGCAGATAATGACACAGCAAAGCAAACAACAGATAAATCCAACATAAATACATTTTAGTTCATTAAAATCTGTCATATGAGCTGTCTTGCAAAAAGGTTAATTTGTGTACGAATCTGCCAGCCAACCTAAAACCATGACTATAATCTATGCGCTGTAAGTGATGGGTAAAAAAATCACAAGCAAAAGAAGCGTTCTGCAGCTTCCCTGGGGTGTGCTCTACAGGAGCTGCAAGCAGCCACTGAAACCCCAGCCTCAAGCCAAGGAGCAACAAACAACCACTGACCCCCAGCCACAAGCCAAGGAGCAACAAACAACCACTGATCTCCAGACACAAGCCAAGGAGCTGCAAGCAGCCACTGACCCCCAGCCACAAGCCAAGGAGCAACAAACAGCCACTGACCCCTAGCCACAAGCCAAGAAGCTGCAAGCAACCACTGACCCCCAGCCACAAGCCAAGGAGCAACAAACAGCCACTGACCCCCAGCCACAAGCCAAGAAGCTGCAAGCAGCCACTGACCCCCAGCCACAAGCTAAGGAGCTGCAAGGAGCCACTGACCCCCAGCCACAAGCCAAGGAGCTGCAAGCAGCCACTGACCCCCAGCCAAAAGCCAAGGAGCTGCAAGCAGCTACTGACCCCCAGCCACAAGCCAAGGCACACTTTATACCAATACGGGAACATTGTTACTAAAAAAATACATTGTAATCACTGTAAAAATCCATCTGTTATATTTATCTTTATATATTGAATTATGTGTTTGGTACAGCAAATTTTAAAAGCTGATATAAAGACCATGATTAAAATGTCACCCCAATGATTGTCTAATTGCAGTACCTCCAGGATGTATTGATATATCCCAACCAGCAGGGTAATACTTACTCATTTGCCAGGCTTCAAATATGTATTCTTTTTTGTCCTCCTTTTTTCTCATGTGAATGTTGTTTGTACAGATAACATAAACCCTGTTATGGTCCTGAAGGAATCACCTGAGTGCAGACTGTAGCTGTTGTCTGAATGTTAAGCTGACCCTGTTCCCTGCCTCCCTGAAACTCAATAGTACACATTCCTGGGGCTTGGCTATTGTACAGTATGTAACACCAATGCTTTCTGTCCTCCAATCATTATTTCTAATTTAGGATTTTGACATTGAAGAAAATGCAGGTGGAGAAAGCTAGAATCCTCAGAGTATCAAAAGAGTGAGTTTGCATGTAAGAGACAAATTCTAACAAGTCACAAACTTTGTGTATTTTCTAATTATAAGTTTATATCCTTAAAGGCACTGCATCCCACAACAATACCCGTTACAACAGTTCATATCCTTAAAGCAGAGCCCTGTGTATGACTCTCTCCATCGAGCTTGTGTTTCAGAGTCATACTCTGTGGTGTTAATTATGTTACAGGTAGCAGATCACTAAATATAATATGTTGTGTATGTTAAGTGTTTCTCATCTTTTGGTTATATACACAGTGCTGTTGTATCAAGATACTTTACAGTGAAGCTCTTGCTCTGAGGAACAGTGAAGAGCATTGACCCTTAAGTTTGTGCTTGTTTCATTGATCTGAAATTGTATCCCACTTCATCTTTTTCCTATAGTTGAACTAATGATGGCGGGATTCAAAAATTGCTTAAACAGAATGTAAATTGAGAATTTCACACTGAGCTGTTGGAAACTCCAGCCACCACTGTAGCACTGGGGCCCAGTCCTTCCACTCTTAAACCAACAGGGCATTACTTTGCCATTCATATTTACATGCTGATCTGTAATATTAAACTGCAGTTTGAAATGCAAGATGCATAGATTGATTTCATATTTTAAAAGAATACAATTCAAATGGACAGTATTGATAATGACTGGGTTGGCTGACAAGGTTATATGTAGCCAAGCCAACACATTATTGGTGCAATTTTATTTATATATATATATATATATATATATATATATATATATATATATATATATATATATATATATATATATATATATATATATATATATATATATTACCAATACTTCAATCAAACCTTTTGATTATGTACTCCCTTAGGGGGGATTTCTACATGTTTTAATAACGTTTCTCATTTTTTCTACTAGTTTAAGCAGAAAAAACTTTAAAAATAATAATGATAAATAGAAAACATATCTCGGTCTGTAGGTTTCTTTTTTGCAAGTTTTCTTACTATGCCGAAGACAAGTATAGTTACAAATGAAATGGAGAAAAAGTCTGGCAATTGCAGTGGTTCGGTAGATTAAATGCAATCATTTCTTTGCTCGGTTTCTCCAAACTAACATGTAAAGTGTGGCTGTTTTTCTTAATATCCTATTTTTTTGATCCACTGGGCTGGCGGATTATTTGCATTTTTTTGTCGTTGAGTAAACGGGTCCGAGATGAGTCCGTAACTCAAAACACTGTCTTCTGAAATTAATGTTACTTTAGGTAAGGGACTGGGAGTCTAGAATCGGTAATCAGGTTTATGTAAAATATTTAAATAAATGTATGAAATCTTTATTTACTGCCAGTTTAATTCAAGTAGCAAATGATTTGATGCATATAGAAATGAATTGGGGGTCCGTTCTGTTCTTGCTCACAGTATATTACATTTGTGGTTTATTGGTCGACGATGATTTTAAATCATTAATTATGTGTTGACAGCGTTCTTATTTCTTGTACTTTGTAGTCACAGTCAGCTTCTTAAATCAGATCCAATCTCTCCCTGCATTTAATGTCAGCATTACAGTATTTGTTTAATTGTATTTATATCTTTATTTTACTGTATACGTTATTGCTATTTATATAAAAAATGAATGTGTCCAGGTTAATACTAAGGGTGGTTCAAGACACTTCATTTAATGCAGTTTTGCTTCAGATTATGGCATTGCAGATTTCTTATTTTTAATCAACACAGTTTCTGTGGGGCATTTTATCAGATGTGAAAACACTGCAGAACCCCTAAAGTGCCCCTCCATAATTAAATTGTGAGACGTAGGTCCTATATTTTATTTTACACATGTCACATGCTTAACGCACCAAATTGGTAGAGAGCTTACCAGGTGACAATAAACCAAACACTGTTAACTATATGTACAAAAGTTACTTCTCTTGTTTTCCACTCTCTCTCTCTCTATAGGTTCTTTTGGGATTCTGTGACACCGACCCCGACCCCCAGATGATCGTCCAAGGACCACAACACAGGTAAGGAAGCTTCCATTTTTATTGCAATGAATGGCCATAAGAATCATCAAAATAACAATTTACACAATAAAATACAATCCCAACTAAAACTATAAATACGACATCTATCTAAAATAGCAATTCTTACTGAAACATTTGGCTTGGGTTAACACTATCTAAAAACAAGTTAAATTGTGCAAATAGGCAGGGAGGGTCCCGGTACTTCTCGACCGTGAGAAGGGAGGCCGTAGCACAGAAAGATATAACCTTGTATTCCTCGTGTCCCAGCTTGTAGTATCACTCCAGGCTGAAAATGGCCCTTGTCCTCTCGATACAGATTAGCCCCACACAGACAGGCCCTGTCAAAATCCAACTGTGGGTCAGCCCAAAACCCCGGGCACAGGTACCTGCAAAACAAAGCCACCGTCAGTGCAGTTCCGTTGCAATGTCCCAATTTTGAGTTTCTATCAATACCCCAGCAAGTTGTCTTATATACAGACCACCACATTAACTATGTACAATCGGTATAATGTTATTTGACACACTTCATAATTCCTATATAGTAGTAAAGTCATTATGTGTGTTATACTGTTTAATAAAATGGTTTCCAATCACACACTGCAGATTATTCTAGCCCTATACACTGATCTGCAAGCTAGACAGGGTTCAACACTCAAACAAAACTACTACTACTTGATTGTAACTTCCCTTTATCTCTTTGTCCAACTTTTCCAGGTTCTTCCTGCAGTCTGTTCCTCAAGCAATTTCTCTCATCCACTTCTTGGTCTGGGTCCTCTGGCAACAGTCTGCCCTGCTCTCTGCCTACACGGTGCTGACAGCACACCTTTTATAGGGCAGTTAGTAATTAAATGAGGTAATGGGTAACAGGTGATGTAATTAGGTTCCTCAGAATGTCACCAGTGTAGTAATAATAAATACAACAACATAGTAAACACAAAGCAAAAACTGAACATAGTAATTAATATAACATAAAAACAACCAAATAATCACAGCAAAATTATGACAAGCAGTGCAATTCAATCAATCAATGAAAAGTGAAAAAGTGCAGTGCTCATTTTGGTCACTTATGATACACACATAAATGTTTCCTTAAGCTGAGGGAGAGCAATGCTGTCTCATATTGTGCTTGCAACAAATACATGTTTCTTCAGGCTGATAGGTAGAGCACAGCAAGATGTTGCCCACGGGCCAGCAAAGGTTGGGGACCACTGATGCACAGTAATTTCATATGATGTCGCACCGTGGGTTGGGGGTCGTCACAGCCCGAAACATTTCCAAAGGGGGTCCCAGCAAAAAGACAACCCCTGTTCTAGATAAATAAGCAATGACTCAGTTACCTGTCCTCCCAGGCATCATTGCATCAGGCATTTGAATGTGGCAGAGGTGTTGCATAGTCTGAAAGGCATATGCTCAAACTCAGCCCTAAGGGAGTTGTAAACTCTGTCTCCCTATCCCAAGGATCCACTTCCACCTGCCGGTAGCCACTGGCTAAATCCAAAGTGCAAAGTGTCAGGGACTCCTCAATCTGGGGTAGCTGGTAAGCATCTTATGGGTTACTGCATTGAGTCTGCGATAATCTACACAAAATCTCCAGGAACCTTTCTTCTTAACTTGTACCACTGGGGCCACCCAGGGGCTACTACTCTCGAAATACCCCTACTTCCAATATCTCAGCGAGTAACGCTTGCAGCTCTTGGTAAAGCATGGGGGGGGGGATAGGTCGAAATCTTTCTCTGCAGGGCGGCTTAGTCGGAATCTGGTGTAAGACTGCATCGGTTTGACCAACGTCTCCTCATGCAAGGCGGCCAACTTTGTTTCGTGTTGAGAGGTCAACCTCTCCCCTCAGGCCTAGGTCAGGGGTTTCTTCCAGAATTGGAGTACGGTCCGCTCGGACATCGATCTCCACCACCCCAGGTCACTCGGTCGACAACACCACGTCTTTCTCTCCTCGTAGCTCTTGGGGGGGGGGGGGGGGGGGGGGTGATCCACTAGATGGAAGCCAGGGTGCGATATTGAGCCACTTCTACCAGAAAGGGGTTCAGGTTTCGCACTCTTATGGGCCCTTGTCCACGCTTACCAGGTCAATTGCACGTTCCCCACACACCCATCAGGGGTCTCGTCTGTAAGTCACCCTGGATAAGGGCGTCGCCCAAGAAATAAATAAAAATAATAATATCAATGGACTCCTCTTCTGTACCCTAAGAAACAATTCACGGAACCGGAGAGTGTAAGCCCCCACAGTCTCTTCCCCCGTCTGACTACAACTAAAGAACCAAGCCCTTAGTTGGGACAGAAAAGCCCGGTCCCCATATAATTCCTCCAGCACCTTGAAAATCTGGGTAGAGTTAGCACACTCAGCCGAGGTCAAAAACAGTTCTCTTTTTGCATCGCCCTCTAATGTGTTAATTATGAAATAGACTTACGGTTTGTTGCTTAAATTTTGTGACTGAAGCATGGCCATTAGCTGGGCCCGCCATGCCCCAAACCTAACTCCACTATACACCCCTTTGATCTTTGGGATCCATGGGGTCACCCCCCATCATCCAGGCCATAGTAGTAACCACTGGAGGAGCCACAACATGCTCTCTCACTGGTGGCATTACTGTGGGTGGGTTCCGTACACTCTTGGTTTATTGGTCCGGTGTGATAGTCCAAATCCTGCCGACTACACCAGAAAAATTTCAGGGTCTAATACTGTTAATTTCAAGTATACGTTTTTATAATTATCTTTATAACCCTTTGCCCACAGGTTGTTTTGGATTTCAAACTCACCACCCAGACCTTCCTAATGAGTGTACAGAAACCACATGAACATACAAGTACAATAAAAATGTGCATTATAAATATCATATGGGAGATACTGAAATTACTGAAATTTAAGAAGGGAACTATGAAAAAGACCTAGGAGTTTATGTTGACTCAGAAATGTCTTCATCTAGACAATGTGGGGAAGCTATAAAAAAGGCCAACAAGATGCTTGGATATATTGTGAGAAGTGTTGAATTTAAATCAAGGGAAGTAATGTTAAAACTCTACAATGCATTAGTAAAACCTCACCTAGAATATTGTGTTCAGTTCTGGTCATCTCGTTACAAAAAGGATATTGCTGCTCTAGAAAGAGTGCAAAGAAAAGCAACCAGAATTATCCCGGGTTTAAAAGGCATGTTGTATGCAGACAGGCTAAAAGAATTGAATCTATTCAGTCTTGAACAAAGAAGACTACGCTGCGATCTGATTCAAACATTCAAAATCCTAAAAGGTATAGACAATGTTGACCCAGGGGACTTTTTTGACCTGAAAAAAGAAAAAAGGACCAGTGGTCACAAATGGAGATTAGATAAAGGGGCATTCAGAACAGAAGATAAGAGGCACTTTTTTCACAGAGAATTGTGAGGGTCTGGAACCAACTCCCCAGTAATGTTGTTGAAGCTGACACCCTGGGATCCTTCAAGAAGCTGCTTGATGAGATTCTGGGATCAATAAGCTACTAACAACCAAACGAGCAAGATGGGCTGAATGGCCTCCTCTCGTTTGTAAACTTTATGTTCTAAGTAAAAAATAATGATTGATTTAATACAGGAAATGATACAATTGAATACAGCTTACTTTGAGACACTTTACAAAACCCCTCCTTCAAAACACCTTTCAGTATATCCCAGTACAAAAGCTATCCTAAAAACACCTAAAACTGCACCAAGTAAAACCACTAAAACCTTCCATAAAACATTGTTAGCAGGCTACTTGTGACTACAATTATTCAACTCCACACAATGTATTACCACAACACAGTCCCAAACAATATAAGCAGCTGTTTGGTGAAACAATAGTTCCAGTATATTCACCTAGACCTTAATCCAAGTCACCAGACACTGTCCCTGTAGAAACGCCAACAAGGAAAGGTAAAGTTGAAGGTGACCAACCCAAGAACCTCCTAATCCGTTTGTTAGTCCCAGTGTCAGGCTTGTATTTAGCTCCCTTCAGGCTCGATCCCCCCGTCTCCAGCACCACGACACAGGATCCTGCAATGGAAGAACAAACAGCACTTGATGTCAACGCTCCCTCTGTGTCCCTGGTCATTCACCATGTAAACCCCAATCTCAGCCCTCCCTACTCTGATTTGTTCTTCCGACCCGGCCACTGATACTTAAGTAGGGTAGGACCTCGCGTCTCGGGTGTGTACAAGGAGCTGGCAGTCTGTCCCTTGGCTGGTGGCTGTTTGCTCCTCAGGGGCGACTGTCATGGAGGGGGGTACCTTGAAGGGAAGCAGTACAACACCGTATCATAACCCACAAGTAATATCAATGAATCATATGTCAAACACCACACGATCCTCAGCATAATCAAAAAGCGCCACTTCAACAGTATAATTAAAGGATGAATACTTGGCTTTGCTATTAGTTTCTGACCGGTCCTTCCTTCCATCGGGCTGCCGTGTCTTTATCCTGCTGTATTCCCTTTAGAGTTCCAAATAATCTGTGTTGTTACCATCCAGGTCTGTCTGGATGGCCAGCTTCCTGTGTCCTCTGTTCAATTCCCCCTGGAACCATGCACTCCCTTCCTGTACTTTTAGTTCCTTTTTATAATGGACTGTCAATGATAGTTAATTGGTGCAAATGGATAACACCTGGCTGCATTTAGACTTTGGGGAATGGGACTATTTTCTCCTTCTATTCATCAGTGCTGTTGTACAAATAATAACAGATACTTAGCAAATAAATACATAACATAAAAATCAAAAAAGCAACAAAAGTGCCTCCATTTGGGTAATAAACAAAATATAAGGTGAAACATAATAAGTACAAAAAACTAAATAACTAATATAATAAATACAAAAGCAAAACAAACATAATGTGCAAAACCACAACTAATTACAGTCACACATGACAAAGAATATGAATAATTAATATTGCATCACAGAATAGCTTTTTATCTTTAGGCAAGCTGTATTATTATTATTATTATTATTATTATTATTATTATTATTATTATTATTATTATTATGTCATTTAGCAGACGCTTCTGTTGAAAGCGACTTACAGAGACGAGGGGGTGAACGATGCATCACAACTGCTGTTCTTCCCTTTAGGTCCCAGAAACTTTTTTGGACTTCTTTAATTGACCTTTTTATGGAAGAGGTTGTGTTTAATTTTAGACACGTATTGTAAAGTGTTACCCTGCACATGAAACCTATTCCAGATGTTTAAAACACAAGCAAAGAACTTCAGTAGAAGAAAAGGGGACCCAGTGACAAAATCGCTAGAGCTAAATAGAGTAAAAATTACTTTCAAATCCTGGTTAGCATGGCTGGGAGTGTAACTGTGTTTGTTGTTATTGTAATTGTTTTGCTTTTGGCCCCAAAAAGGAAGAACATGTGTTTACAGTTTTGTTTATCTCTTATCAGCACGCCTCCAACTATCAGCACCGCTGTGATCCGGGTCCACAGCACTGCAGGCCTGTCAGGAAATCATTCTCTGGTTCACTCGGAGCTCTCACTTCCCACGCTGCTGGCAGCGTTAATAATTATATACCATCTGCTGCTGGATGTCTGACTAGGACTGCTGGGGCTGCTTGGAGAAACAGGAGGACAATGGTAGAACCAGGTGAACCTGAAAATCAACTAAGAAGCAGCTTATCAAATGATTCAGCAAGCAGAACTGACCTCCCTGGCAGCCAGCATTTGTTTTTGTTAAACATATTTAGGAGGTCCTATTGTAGCAATGCAGTTATTTTATTTTTAACACAAAGACCATGAAAACCGCATTAAAGCTTGCAGCTAATAATAAATCTTACCTGTTTTGCACGTCCATTAGCTGCATATATTTGTCTCAATGTGCAGTATTGAAACAACTACAGTAGCTTGCAAATTTTTAGAACACCTTAAGATTTATCATTTATATCCTTTATATACCTACCTGCATGAAAACCTCTAGGTGTGAGACTTTCAATTCGGTCAGTAATCGCTGATATAGAAACAATAGGCACTCGTGTGAAAATGTTAGACCACTTTGTGCTTTAATTAGGCATTTTAAACTACTTCTAAAAATGGCATTTTACCATTTGTGGCTATGTGTTCATTTTCTCTAGTTAGACCCCATCTAGAACCCTGTGTGCAGTTCTGGTCACTTCACTACAAAAAATACATCATTGCACTGGAGAAGGTACAGAGAAGGGCAACTAGGCTGATCCCAGGACTTAATGACATGCGCTATGAGGACAGGTTAAATAATTAAATCTCTGCAGCCTAGAAAAAAGATGGGAAAGAGGGGACTTGATTGAAGTCTTTAAAATCATAAGTGGGATTGATAATGTTAACCCAAGACACTACTTCAAGTTTAGCAGAACTACAGAAGCAATGGGGTGTTCTAATACATGTGCACACTGCTGAACTACAGAAGCAATGGGGTGTTCTAATACATGTGCACACTGCTGAACTACAGAAGCAATGGGGTGTTCTAATACATGTGCACACTGCTGAACTACAGAAGCAATGGGGTGTTCTAATACATGCGCACACTGCTGAACTACAGAAGCAATGGGGTGTTCTAATACATGCGCACACTGCTGAACTACAGAAGCAATGGGGTGTTCTAATACATGTGCACACTGCTGAACTACAGAAGCAATGGGGTGTTCTAATACATGTGCACACTGCTGAACTACAGAAGCAATGGGGTGTTCTAATACATGTGCACACTGCTGAACTACAGAAGCAATGGGGTGTTCTAATACATGTGCACACTGCTGAACTACAGAAGCAATGGGGTGTTCTAATACATGTGCACACTGCTGAACTACAGAAGCAATGGGGTGTTCTAATACATGCGCACACTGCTGAACTACAGAAGCAATGGGGTGTTCTAATACATGCGCACACTGCTGAACTACAGAAGCAATGGGGTGTTCTAATACATGTGCACACTGCTGAACTACAGAAGCAATGGGGTGTTCTAATACATGTGCACACTGCTGAACTACAGAAGCAATGGGGTGTTCTAATACATATGCACACTGCTGAACAACAGAAGCAATGAGGTGTTCTAATACATGCGCACACTGCTGAACTACAGAAGCAATGGGGTGTTCTAATACATGTGCACACTGCTGAACTACAGAAGCAATGAGGTGTTCTAATACATGTGCACACTGCTGAACTACAGAAGCAATGGGGTGTTCTAATACATGTGCACACTGCTGAACTACAGAAGCAATGGGGTGTTCTAATACATGCGCACACTGCTGAACTACAGAAGCAATGGGGTGTTCTAATACATGTGCACACTGCTGAACAACAGAAGCAATGAGGTGTTCTAATACATGCGCACACTGCTGAACTACAGAAGCAATGGGGTGTTCTAATACATGTGCACACTGCTGAACTACAGAAGCAATGGGGTGTTCTAATACATGTGCACACTGCTGAACTACAGAAGCAATGAGGTGTTCTAATACATGTGCACACTGCTGAACTACAGAAGCAATGGGGTGTTCTAATACACGTGCACACTGCTGAACTACAGAAGCAATGGGGTGTTCTAATACATGTGCACACTGCTGAACTACAGAAGCAATGGGGTGTTCTAATACATGTGCACACTGCTGAACTACAGAAGCAATGGGGTGTTCTAATACATGTGCACACTGCTGAACTACAGAAGCAATGGGGTGTTCTAATACATGTGCACACTGCTGAACTACAGAAGCAATGAGGTGTTCTAATACATGTGCACACTGCTGAACTACAGAAGCAATGGGGTGTTCTAATACACGTGCACACTGCTGAACTACAGAAGCAATGGGGTGTTCTAATACATGTGCACACTGCTGAACTACAGAAGCAATGGGGTGTTCTAATACATGTGCACACTGCTGAACTACAGAAGCAATGGGGTGTTCTAATACATGTGCACACTGCTGAACTACAGAAGCAATGGGGTGTTCTAATACATGTGCACACTGCTGAACTACAGAAGCAATGGGGTGTTCTAATACATGTGCACACTGCTGAACTACAGAAGCAATGGGGTGTTCTAATACATGTGCACACTGCTGAACTACAGAAGCAATGGGGTGTTCTAATACATGTGCACACTGCTGAACTACAGAAGCAATGGGGTGTTCTAATACATGTGCACACTGCTGAACTACAGAAGCAATGGGGTGTTCTAATACATGTGCACACTGCTGAACTACAGAAGCAATGGGGTGTTCTAATACATGCGCACACCTGTGTACATGTTATAGCAAACACGTGTTTACTGTTTCAAACATCATGGGGTCAAATTCCGGGTTCTGTTATTTTGTGTTGATGTTTAAAGTATGTGCAAACCTTGAGTATAAGCGTAAATGTGTGTCTTTACTGTGTTAACGTGCTTCAACAATGTCCACAAGCCCTGCATCCATTATTATTATTATTTATTTCTTCGCAGACGCCCTTATCCAGGGCGACTTACAATCGCAAGCAAATACAAATACATTCAAGTGTTACAATATAAGTCATACAATAAGAACAAGAAATACAATAATTCAAGTGTGACAAACCACAATTCAATAATACAGCAGATAATAGTGAAAGTTACATCAGGATATGATTAAATAGTGATAGTTACATCAGGATATGATTAAGTACAAAATACTACAGATTAAACACTTGGCAGATTACAATATTCTGAGGTACAGGATTAAATGCAGTAAAATAGGGGGCAGATAAGAGCAAAATAAAGAATATTTAAATGAAGGGTGATAGTGTCCCAGGATACAACAGAGGAGTTCTACAGGTGCTGTTTGAAGAGGTGAGTCTTAAGGAGGCGCCGGAATGTGGTCAGGGACTGGGCAGTCCTGACATCCATGCTTTAAATCTTGAAAGTAACACATTTTCCCATTTGCACCCTCCAGGTAAATTGATCCAGCAAGTGCAATGGATAACATTTTACATTGTGTCTCTAATTACTGTGTATTTACATAGTCGTTACTTAATAAATACATGCGTACTTACACAGTTTATTATGCATAGTTGCAATGTACTTAATGTGTACATCTTTTTGCACAACATAACCCTAACCCTTTTCTGATACAATTGTCTAATTATGTATATTGTGCAAAAAGATTTACACATTAAGTACACATTGTAAGAATGCATAATAACATTGTAACTATGTGTAAGCACACATGTATTTACTTAGAAACGACTGCAAATACACTGTAATTAGAGAAACTTCATGTAAAGTGTTACCTGCGACTCTAATTGAAAGCATGGCATGCAAACAAGTGTAGTACCATAGATCCTGTTTTAAAAAAAAGAATGACTTCATAGTGGGACCTCTACAACGAGTGGACGTGCTCCAGTCACTTTAATTAGCACTGGCAGCTTGTTTTCAAGAGGGAGCCGTTAGCACCTAATTTAAAACAGTATGAATTAATCATGGACTCCCCAATGTTTAAGCTCTAGCAACAATTAATTGATTAATGATCATCATGGATTTTAATCTGCAAGCCTAAATTGAACATTCATTTATCAATGAATTGCTCTGATGTCTTTTTGTAGCCACATTAGTGGTGGCGTTTGTCCTACGATGGCCCCATGCAAAGCTTTATTCTGGGGTCCCTATTCCCCATTCTTACCAGTAATACTACATTATGATACCATGACTTTCAAACAGGGCAACAACGACACTATTAAATGTATTGTATGTATTAAATGTATTTAATTACTACAGCAATCACAAAAAGCACACTCACAGAGACAGTTTGAAATGAACCTGTTGTGCTTTTGCAGTGCAAAGTCTACAGTTATAGCTGAATAATCCAGTTTTTCAGCAAAGCTGGTGACTGATCGCTATCTGCCTGTCCAGTCAATCATTCCTGCATCATTGTAGAATGTAAATCGTGTTTGATTAATTTAATCAGGCAAGCAAAGCTTCTCTCCCGACGCTGCTGTGACAGCCACGGTCAGAAGCACACACAATACTGAGGTTAGGGTACAGGTTCAGCAAATTTCCCTTGTAAGAGGCAAGGACAATACATTGACTGGAATCACATTTATTTAAATATGTTTCCAGGTTCATTCAAACATGCACAACTCGTGTGAGACACCTATAACTAAGGTGACCAGATTTTTAAGTCCTTAAACTGGGACAGTATGGAAATATTGTGAATAATTTCCAACTTCCTAGCTACGGGGATTGCTGATTACTGCTGCAAATGTAGTCCCTTTTCTGCCTGAAACTACATCTTCTCTCTCTCTATGCTATCCTCCAGTGTCCAATCTGCAAACCAGACCCTTCCTGTATGAAAACATTACATATCGCTTTCTATTATTAAATGGTTATTTCATATAATCTTTTTTTTTCAAAATATGTATTTCTTACCATTTAATATGCTATGGTATTTGTTCTGTATTTTTGCTATTGTAGTTTCTGCTAGGATTAATAGATACAAGGAAATTATTTTTTCAGCCACTTTTATAAATATATATATATATATATATATATATATATATATATATATATATATATGTAATTAATTTCTTAGCAGACGCCCTTATCCAGGGCGACTTACTGTCGTAAACAAATACATTTCATATATATATATATATATATATGAACATAATTTAGATCTTTTTATTAACATTATGTAATAAAATAAACTACAAAATTATATTGTAACAGTCTAACAGAAGCCATAATAGTAGTAAAGCGGTATGTAATTCAATATGTTAACGTAACATTATTCAGCAGGTTTCATTCGACTTTATGAAGCAAAATTAGTTACTGTAATTCTATTGGGTGACGCAAAACGTTTGGCCATAGCTGTATATGTGAGTGATAGGACTCTATAATTGGCGTTCGCTGGGACCTGGTTTTGGTCTTAAATGTAATGCTTCTTTTATGACTTAACAGCATAGTATCCCATCACATTGGATGCTCAGGGTGATAACTAGTTTTTGCACAGTTAGAAGACCAGGACCTCTCTCTAAGGCTGTTTTGATCGACAATAAAAGAAAGCAACTAATTGGTGGTTTAGCAGATTATACCTCTGCATTAATAATACATCAAGGTGTTAGTGCTAAAAACATTTAAGACAGTAAAATGACCTTCTACAAGAGATGAAAGGCATTATACATGATGCATGAAATGAAAGATGATCTCTTCTTAAACAATACATGTTTGGGGGTACAAATTATTCTACTGGCATTATGGTTTCATCTTTACGTGCAGTGAGCTATTTGAACATGTTTAATATTCATACAAATAAATAATACTATATAATTGCCAAAGAAAATACATAAACAAATTTTGATAACATGAACCTGCTATTGTCACCATAATGCTCCCCAATACAGTAGAAGCTGATATTTGCCCCTACTTTGCCGAGGGGACATGTGGGGCAGTCCATTTCATAAAGTTTGCTCATCCCAATAAATGATGAGCAACAGTAATGTTGTTGAAGCTGACACCCTGGGATCCTTCAAGAAGCTGCTTGATGAGATTCTGGGATCAATAAGCTACTAACAACCAAACGAGCAAGATGGGCTGAATGGCCTCCTCTCGTTTGTAAACTTTCTTATGTTCTTATGTTCTTATGATACACAACACTACTGTTTGAAATATGATGTTCCTTTCATCCAAGTGCATCTCTTCATGCATATTGCATGCCTTAGTTGGATATGATAGTTCAGAGTAGGGTTACAGAATAGCATTCCATATATTATACTTGTGTTTTAAATCCAATTTTGTGATGGGTAGTGTTGTGTGATACACTACAGTTATGGATTGTCCTCAAAGCTGTAACACCCTGAATGCAGCCGAGCCTGACACTCTTGCAGTGTGGTTAAGACACTCGCTTACGGTGCGCAGGGCCGCCGGTTCACACCCAGCATCTTCTCTGTCACATTGTGCCATGACCCGGATCTCATGGATTGGCTGTAGCCAATTGCTGAGGTTAAAGGAAGGAAGAGAGTAACGGGCAGTGCTGTGTGATACACAGCCCTTACGGATTCTATCCTGTTCTCTGTCGGTGAGATGAGATGAGGTCAAAGGCTCTAGAACCACAAATGCAAACAGGCCCAGTTACTTTGCATTGTGTTTAAGACTGTCACTTGCAGTGCGTGAGGTCGCCGGTTCATGCCCAGCCTCCACTCTGTTACACTTTAGAATGACCTATATGGTAAGTTATTGTAAACTGAGATCATTCACAAAAGATGGAAATAGCTTGGCCTAGCTTGTCCATCTGTATTTATATTGCTTCCCAACAAGATAACATGTAGAGACCTAAACTTCACTGATATGTGAGAACGCACAATATTATTCAAATTGGGACTTTAACAATGCTGACTGTCTGAAATCACAGTTGATATCATCACTGACAAGCAGTAAGAAAACGATTCATGCCATACTGTAGCAAGTTCAGATGACAGCACAAATAATTTCATAACGAGAAGGAGAAAGGAGGAAAGGAGACACACTCATAGCGAGAGATCAGCAGGGAAGGAAAGGGCCACCAGTTGCATGCTGTCTTGCTTTTCACTTGAAATGCTTGTATTGCTTGTCTTTGCATTGCTTGTAAGTGATCCCCAGCTGCTGAACAGGTGTCTTTCTTTTAAGTGATCCCCAGCTGCTGAACAGGCGTGTTTCTGACTCACTGTGAACAGGCGTGTTTCTGGCTCACTGTGAACAGGAATGTTTCAGGCTCACTGTGAACAGGCGTGTTTCTGACTCACTGTGAACAGGCGTGTTTCTGACTCACTGTGAACAGGCGTGTTTCTGACTCACTGTGAACAGGCGTGTTTCTGACTCACTGTGAACAGGCGTGTTTCTGACTCACTGTGAACAAGAATGTTTCAGGCTCACTGTGAACAGGCGTGTTTCTGACTCACTGTGAACAGGCGTGTTTCTGGCTCACTGTGAACAGGCGTGTTTCTGACTCACTGTGAACAGGAATGTTTCAGGCTCACTGTGAACAGGCGTGTTTCTGACTCACTGTGAACAGGCGTGTTTCTGGCTCACTGTGAACAGGAATGTTTCAGGCTCACTGTGAACAGGCGTGTTTCTGGCTCACTGTGAACAGGAATGTTTCTGACTCACTGTGAACAGGAATGTTTCAGGCTCACTGTGAACAGGCGTGTTTCTGGCTCACTGTGAACAGGCGTGTTTCTGGCTCACTGTGAACAGGCGTGTTTCTGGCTCACTGTGAACAGGCGTGTTTCTGGATCACTGTGAACAGGCGTGTTTCTGGCTCACTGTGAACAGGCGTGTTTCTGGCTCACTGCGAACAGGCGTGTTTCTGGCTCACTGTGAACAGGTGTGTTTCTGGCTCACTGTGAACAGGCGTGTTTCTGGCTCACTGTGAACAGGTGTGTTTCTGGCTCACTGTGAACAGGCGTGTTTCTGGATCACTGTGAACAGGCGTGTTTCTGGCTCACTGTGAACAGGCGTGTTTCTGGCTCACTGCGAACAGGCATGTTTCTGGCTCACTGTGAACAGGTGTGTTTCTGGCTCACTGTGAACAGGCGTGTTTCTGGCTCACTGTGAACAGGAATGTTTCTGGCTCACTGTGAACAGGTGTGTTTCTGGCTCACTGGTGTGAGTCTTACCGTGTGCATTAACCCAGAGTGAATCGCTCAATACAACAATTAGAGTCATTCTTTATTTAACACCAGAATCAGCATGCAATATGAAAAGGCAGTTTTGGAGATGACAGTGTGCAGTCTTCATTCATTCCTCTGGTCCAGCAAATGGGTTTTAACAAGCCTTTTTATACCTAACCTGTGGTGACATCATCCTTTAACAGTTCTTTCTTTTGTAACTGTGTTCCAGTATGGCTTGTTAGCCTCTTGGTCCTTCTAATAAACATTCATAATTATCTCTCCATTGCAGCTGAGGTATCCCTTTGGACCTTCTAATAACAATTCATGCATTTGACACACACACACACACACACACACACACACAGCTAATACGATATATTGCTACCAGATTACAACAGAATATCAGAGTATCAGACACCAGCAATCTCCATATATCACACCCAGATAAGGAAATGATCCTTAACAGTAATTTTCCATCAGCTTGCCTTCACAATGGATTTAACTTACAGTGTTAGTATGCATAGTTACAATGTACTTAATGTGTAATTTATTTTGCATGCTATAACCCTGACCCTTTTCTGATACAATTGTGTACTTACATATGTCGTGCAAAAAGATGTACGCTTTAAGAAAACAGTAATTAGAGATACTTAATGTAAACTGGAACTGAAAATATTACAAAACCAACACATTTAACCCATTTCTTCTCTTAGCAGGTGTATAATTGTTGCCTGGGAGGACCAGGAATGCACAATCTGAAAATTGTTTTACCAGCAGGAAAGATGCATGCCCTGTATCAGAGGGAGACAGAAATTGTACATCCCGGTTGTATTGCTTCACACTGGAGAGATGCATGCCCTGTATCAGAGGGAGACAGGAATTGTACATCCCGGTTGTATTGCTTCACACTGGAGAGATGCATGCCCTGTATCAGAGGGAGACAGGAATTGTACATCCCGGTTGTGTTGCTTCACACTGGAGAGATGCATGCCCTGTATCAGAGGGAGACAGGAATTGTACATCCCGGTTGTATTGCTTCACACTGGAGAGATGCATGCCCTGTATCAGAGGGAGACAGGAATTGTACATCCCGGTTGTGTTGCTTCACACTGGAGAGATGCATTCCCTGTACATTGTGTTGAATTGTATTGAATTGTACATTGTGTTGAATTGTATTGAATTGTACATTGTTTTGAATTGTATTGAATTGTACATTGTTTTGAATTGTATTGAATTGTACATTGTGTTGAATTGTATTGAATTGTACATTGTGTTGAATTGTATTGAATTGTACATTGTTTTGAATTGTATTGAATTGTACATTGTTTTGAATTGTATTGAATTGTACATTATGCTGAATTGTATTGAATTGTACATTGTGTTGAATTGTATTGAATTGTATTGAATTGTACATTGTTTTGAATTGTATTGAATTGTACATTGTGCTGAATTGTATTGAATTGTACATTGTGTTGAATTCTATTGAATTGTACATTGTGTTGAATTCTATTGAATTGTACATTGTGTTGAATTGTATTGAATTGTACATTGTTTTGAATTGTATTGAATTGTACATTATGCTGAATTGTATTGAATTGTACATTATGCTGAATTGTATTATTGTATTGAATTGTATTGAATTGTACATTGTTTTGAATTGTATTGAATTGTACATTGTGTTGAATTGTATTGAATTGTACATTGTTTTGAATTGTATTGAATTGTACATTGTTTTGAATTGTATTGAATTGTACATTGTGTTGGATTGTATTGAATTGTACATTGTGTTGAATTGTATTGAATTGTACATTGTGTTGAATTGTATTGAATTGTACATTGTGTTGAATTGTATTGAATTGTACATCTCGTTGTATTGCTTCACTGTTTAATGATTTTACTTTTCACATTCACTTTTGTTTTTTGGCTGCATGGCTAATGATGGTAAAGTAGCAACACATTCTTATAAAGGGAGTGAAGAAGATAAACGTATTGGGCTGGCTTCAGACCTACCAGCACCTGCCCAACCTCATTGACTCAGGCTCAGGGCATGGCCACAGAGGCTGTGAGAGAAGCAAGCTCCTGACCCTGGCAAGTGGAATTTAGAGATTGGGGTTGGCATTCTGGAGAGCCTGAGCAACTGCTTTGTACCGATGAGCATTTTCAATCAGTGAAGCACTGAAGGAGGCAGCTCCTTTCACACCAAAAATGGTGACAGAAGAATTAGGGTTAGGGGAGCTAAGGGAATGATCCACTGCACGGTAACATACAACTGAGTTTACAAAGGTAGAAAACGACATGCCTATCATGAATTGAGGGGCCCTGTTGCCTCTTGCTGTTTGAACTTTAGCAAGCTTCTATTAATAAAACAATATATTTAACTATAACATTCACAGTTCTCTTGTCCAAAAAGGAATCAATTTACATGCACATGTGCTTTAAATCATATTTGACAATTTTACATACCTCAAAATTGACAACCGTTGCAAACAATTGTGCACTGTTGCAAATTGCCAACAGACTACGCTTCCAAACTGCTCCGGTCAGGAGTGGAGCTTATACATAATATACCCTCAGAAAATAGAATTGTTCCAAGTTAAATGAACGCCTATCATTACATTGTACTGGGCTTAATAAAATTAAAAAACCAGAAACAAACTCAGAACAAATATAGAGGGCTTGTAAGTACTCTTTTTTTATTATCATTTTGAAATTGTAATCTGTCCTTTGGGGTGAATAGCTTTGACAATCTAGCCCTTTGTTTTTGTATATACAAAAAGAATGTTGCCTCTCATAGCATGAAATTAAAACTTTGCATCTGATGAGTGTAAGTAGACTGCAATGTCTGCAGAGAGAATGTTAATGACAAAATCACAGCAGGGCAATCTACTACAGTGACACATAGATTTCACACTAGCAGATTAGGTGAAATGTGTTTTGCATGGTTTTAACTATATTGCTATAATAAGCCACATCTTTGTTGCATTACCAGCCAGCAAATGACCCTGCTATTTCTCTCCACCAGTGGATAATTCTTCTTTAATTTAAGTTGTACAGAACATTGAGTTTACTTCACGGTTCCATTCAATCTGTATAAAATGATGTAAGTGTAGTATGACATTTATTCTTAAGCCCCTTTAGAAAACGATTCAGTACCGTCAGTCAATCAGCTTCCAGTTCTAGCGGGATCTAATTAAGCTGTTCATTTTGTAGCAGCTTCATGACTAGTTTTCGCACTTACATACACCACTGTATCATCAGCATACATTTAGATATTGACGCCTGCACAGACCAAAGATAGATCATTAATGTAGAGACTAAATAATAAAGGCCCTAATATAGATCCCTGTGGGACCCCTACAAAGTACAGTTCTTAAACGTTGATTGACTATTGCTTATTTTAACACTTTGTTTTCTATCAGACAAGTAAGACTCCATCCATTTCAGTGCCTGACCATACAGATTAAATTTAGACAATTTAGACAGTAAAACAGTATGATTAACCGTATCGAAAGCTTACTCTTTCTTATTATAATTTATCTGGACATTACCAGATAAATTAACTGCACCATTGTTAAATAGTCTGTGTAATATTGAGTCTGACTTGTTGTTGGAGGCGGGGCGTCATTCAAGCTGGCAGGGAGTGGATTGGCTGGTGCGGAAAGAACTGAAACAGGGTTGGCAGTTTGACTGGCTGGTTTTGAGGGAGGGTGTTGTTTGGATCCAGCTGATCTAGAGACATGATTTCCTTTGTCTCTAGACCAGCATCAGAAAGTATGTTTAAGTAGCTTTTTATGTTATCAGATTAGTTGTCGATTAGTATGTTAAGGCAAAAAGTTGGTATTGATGCAAGTTGGATTGATTTAAAATTTAATTCACAGTTAAGCACTTCCATGTTCCAGCGGGCATCTATGCAAAACAGAAGCCCACTAGATCTGGAAGCTGATTGGATGTTCGGTAGATGCCCACTGGAACGTCTCGGCACCAGCTGTAAATCAAATTTAAAATCAATCCACGCGTGCATGTATCTAATCGACAGTAAATACTAAGCAAAGATACAACTGGTCCAAATTAATTTTATTAATAATAATAATAATAATAATAATAATAATAATAATAATAATAATAATAATAATAATAATAATAATCTTTATTTTATAAAACGCCTAAATGCACGCATCTCAAAGTGCTGTACAAACACACACAAAAAAACAGAGAACCATATATACATACAGCATATTAAGAGTATACGTAATATCAAAATAAATTACACAAATCAAAAACCAAATCATGATAACAATGCCTGAACGTAAAAGTGTGTCTTTAACTGTTTTTTAAAAGCATCAACGGTCTTACCATCCCTGACAGATTGAGGAAGGTTGTTCCAAAGTTTGGGCGCATAGCGGCAAAAATCCCTATTGCCCATGGAGCGAAGGTTAGTTTTGGGTATTGCCAATAAACCCGAGGATGAAGAACATAGATTACGTACAGGTGTGTAACATGTGAGCAATTCAGCAATGTAACATGGAGCTAAGCCGTTCAGAGCCATAGGTTAACAACAGTATTTTAAAATCAATCCTGCTCTCAACCGGCAACCAAAGAAGCAAGAACCGGTGTAATATGGGCACCCAGTTTAGTGCCAGTTAAAATGCAAGCAGCAGAGTTCTGAATATATTGTAGCCTGCTAATAGCAGCCTTGGAGACACCTGCAAACGACGCGTTGCAATAATTGAGCAGGGAAGAAACAAAGGCATGAACTAGCCTTTCTGCATCAGGCACAGACAGCACAGGGAGCAGACGAGCAATGTTACAAAGGTGAAAAAAGGACACCTTGGTGACACTGCGGATATGTGACTCGAAAGCAAGGCTAGGGTCAAAGACCACACCAAGATTCCTGACTACGAGCTAGATTTAACTTCAAGCCCATCGATCACTATGCTAAAAGAGTCAAAATTTACAAGTTGTCGGTTTTATTGCTATTTAACTGTAGGAAGTTTTGCTGCATCCAAGTTTTAATCTCATGGTGAGTTAGGAGACATTTTAGCGTGGTATTTAATATGAGATTTTATTGGTAGTTCAGACTCCATCGTACACGAACTGTTCAGTAATTTCTCCGTTCATTCCTCAGGCAATGTCCTGATTAACAAGTTAATAAAAAATAAAAATCAATTTACTAAATAAAAACTAATTGTTTTTCTCTTAATATGTAGGCCCTTGTCCTTTATTTAAAAAATGTTCGGGACTATTTTCTTAGAACGTCTTTACTCAGCGGAAAGGTACCCGACGAATCAGTACAAGTTCAAGGTAAATTTTTAGGTTTTAAGGTGTTTTTTTAAAGAAAACAATGGAAAAAATAATTTTCTAATAGCGATAGTGCCCTCTCGATGCTGGCTCTACCGTGTGATAGTTGACCTTGACTTTCGTTAGCGCCCTCACCTTCGGGACGCATAACTCCAGTCGCGGTCAGCTATCACACGGTAGAGCCATCATCGACGGACACTATAGCTTAATTATTACCCTTTCTCACTTTTCACTGTCTATGTGTTTTATAAGATTTCCACTCCTGATTCATGCCTTATCAGTCTGCAGCAGGGTGGAAGCCCTGCACATGTAAACAGTGTTTTTTTTTTGTTTGGTTTAAATACCATTTTAAATGTTGAATTTAATGTTTTGCAGGGATGTCTTGATTCATTGATGGCCAATGAAGCCATAGCCACATTGTTTAAAAAGGGCACCAGATCCTTTGTTTGTGGGCTAGTTTAGGGAGAGGTATGGTTCAGTGATGGTTACTGCCCAGCCTGAACAGTGAAGAGTTTTGTTTTTTTATGATTTATTCTATTTAATCCTTTTGTTTATTCCTGTGTTTTTGTTCTTGTTTATTTGTTAATAAAAGTGCCCAGCAGCGCTAAACCTGCAGCTTTCCGTCTCTGGGTTTGATTCCTGCCAGTAACCAGCCTTGGCCGTGACACTACCCTTTCACACAGTCACATTAATGAGGTTTGGAATCCAATGTCTAATATGCTTTGAGATGCCTGCTGATCCTAGCATACAGGATAGAATATGAATTCTTTTGATATTATTTATTTATGTAAGTCAGAAAAAACTCAGCATGTTTAATCATTTCATACCCAAGCATGTACCTAAAGAAATCAAATAAAACCATCATTTTTGTAACACCCCTCTCAGAATGTTCTGTGTAGAAAGTATCAACCCATACAGTATTAAGTATTAAACTACTATCCACGGGTCGTATGGACCCAGAGCACTTTTGAAATGCCCACTGCTGTTCTGCTATGCGCAGCCGCTCACTGTACCCTCTAGTAGTTTCATGTCAAGGTGGTGTCGCACACAGCCCGACTCAAGCCGTCCCGACTCATCTCATCTCAGCTGGCCGTACAGAGTCTGGATGAATCGTAGCAGTGTGCGTGCCCTTAAAACCAAGATTATGCAGATTTCAGTCGGGATGTCTTTAGATTTGAAGATTGAACATGTTGAATCTTTTTCAGACTCTGTTTTGTTCAGATGTGATCAGTCTGTCTGTGTGCAGCGGTTGCCAACCAAGACTGACTGAGACCGATTAGTCATAAGGGTGTCAACCAATGGTGAAGTAGGTTTAAGTAACATAGCTTGTCATGTAACTTGTCATACAAGATGGCGGAATATTGACAGCTTTAGTTCCACAGGTAAAAATACATTAGTCTTGAATTGCTCCGAGTGTCCCGAATTAAAAAAATACCAGATATGTGCACATTTGAATAGTTTTTAGGCGTTTACTAATCAAAGGTAAATTATCAATTTACCTTTTTCTTATCAGTCTACTGGCAGCCTATATTTTCTTACTGCACTAAAACAGAAGTAACCGGTGCGTCGATCTCCAGTAGGTCTGTGACAGAGATCGAATGAGTCTTAGTGTTAGATCTCCCTCTCGATCTGTGAGAGCACGGTATACGAGGAACAGAGTACCCTTAATGAAATGGCACGACAATTTATTCCGTAGGGTAGATGGAAGTCGGTCAGTTCGGAAGGGGGCGGAGCCATGGCACCCGAGCTCAGTGACCCAGACGGTAAGCGGCGTGGCATCCGAGGACTGGAGGAGCGGATGCGCTCGTTAACCTCGGGGTCATGGGCGAGGGTATAAATAGGGGGCATGGCTTGAGTGATCTGTTCCTTTGCAGATGGTTAAACCAAATAACCTAGAAGGAGCCCGTCTTGTTTGTGCTAAAAACCGTGAGTGATTGCTTGTCTGTGTATTTACACTGTTTGTCTTGTGTGTCGTTTCTCACAAAGATTACTGAGCACGATCCGGAGCTGCAGCCGCCGGCCAGTGAAAAACCCGGACTTCACCACTCACCTTTGCACTACAGGAACTGTCTTTTGTTTGCACCTTTAGCACTTTAATCACGCACTGTCTTTGTGTTTGTGTTTAGTGTGGGTGTCTGAACGGGACTTTGGGGTTGCGGGTCAAACCCGTAGGATTTACAAATAGAAGTGATACACGCCGCTGTATCACTTCCAGCACTATTATTATTTGCAGGTTTTGCCTTAAGGCTCTGGACATTTATTAAATTAAATAAACACCCTTGCACCTGTACCAACGTTGTCTGTGTGATTCTTCTGCACTGCACTCACCTGCACGTCATTACCACTTTGCCACAAGGTCACAAATCAAAAAGCCCCTAAATCTACACGCTGAGAAAAAAATGCCAGTCAAATAACGTTTGCACGGTGTAAATGGTCAGTAGCTAAATTATTAGGCTAAGCGCTTCTTTTTGGTTGCCTCGCGGCGCTGTCTCCACCGTCTAATCAGCATACGATGCCATGCATAATATGAGGGACGCTATGATGGGCTAAATTAATACATAAATGTGTACAGGGCAGTATTGATTAAATTTGCATACATAGAAATCACTGGTATCTAGTTGTGGTCAGTAATTCAGTCTTAGCAGTGTGAGACACCCAGTCAGGAAAAACTGAACTGTGACGTCAAACCAAAACTGAGCACAACTGATCGCAGAACCTGTGCAAACTCAGATGAGATGAGTCGGGACGGCTTGAGTCGGGCTGTGTGCAGCGGGCTTAACACACTCTGTGTGCTGGCCTCGTTGAATGTAACTCGTATCCAACTATCCAGTCAGCTAAACACTCATTCAAATGATTCTCCAAGAGACAGGGTGTATCTTTAGAGGCTTTACTTGAATAAAAGTGTGAAACTGCAAATACAAAATCACAAATGCGTACTCATGTAAGTATACATTCTCACAACAATGTAAGTAATATTCACATGACGCTGCCTAAGTGCAGTAAAATAACAGCATGAACTACACATAAAACAGGAGTGTAAGGTAAGTATTGCAGTAGCTACGAATAACTAGTACTAAATAGCTAGCTAGCTAACTAGCTGCTTATCCAATGCAGCTTACATGCTAAATAACATCAATGAAAAACATCTTAAAAATATGTAAAAAATAATGACTTCATTCAGTAATAATATCTTAATATCAATGATATCTGTGTAAATAATAAACGTACTTACAGATATTAATCTCTTAAGAACTACGCAGTGAGGATGACACAGGATTGTTGCCAAGCATTGCACAACACTAGCCTCATGTATAAACTGTAAGTGTCCAAACCTCTAGGTTCTCACTTCCTATAACCTAACATAACACAGGAAGTAGTTGCTTTACTGGAGAATAA